>NC_081409.1:296939504-297159504 GCF_030272615.1 Cryptomeria japonica
AATCTGGCATTAAAGATGCTATTGTAAAGTAATACAAGTTATCGGCAGTGAGCTCTAGGCAGTTGGCCTTCTTGCATGTGCAGGCCCCTATTGTAAGTAATATTCTCTTATTGGCCAGTGAGTGAATATTGTGGGTCATAAATCCCACCGAGGTTTTTCCCACACTGGGTTTCCTTGTTAACATCTTGTGTTATGGTGTACTTTTCATGTGGATATTCTTGATTCTGTTTATTGCATTATTTCTTGCATACCGGTACACTGTTATATTATGTTCTGGATGTTTTAACTTAAGAAATTCTTATTACCAATTAGATACTAATTCACCCCCCCTCTCAGTATCTATGGGACCCCTAACATTATTCTCTCACAAATAGTACATGTTGCCAGGTTTTTACCACTTGCTTTTATTACAATTTTTGATTTGTTTTTTATTTTTTTGTATTTTTCTTGCTTTTTGGATTTTTTTTGCTTTTTTCTCTTGATTTGTGCATTCAATGACTCAACTATAGAACTTCTTTAGATGGATGTTTTTGGTTGGTTCATCAATAAATTCACCTTCTGAAGTTGACAAATGATATTCTCTTGATCCGTAGGCTAATATGATAACAATGGGACCCAACATGTTAGGTTCAAACTTCCCTTTCTTTTCGCGATCCTGCTAATTTCTAGGATTTTCCTTTAGGAGGAGATCACTGAATTTGAAAGCCCTTGGGATGAATTTTTGATTATAGATTCTCCATATTTGTTGTTGATATTCCTTGGGATGGTCATAGACATGTTGTCATTTTTCATCAAAAAGCTCCAGTTCATGCAACCTATTTACTCAATATTCCTCATCTAGTATGAGGCCCTTCAAAGATACTCATAGAGATGGGATTTTGACCACAAGAGGTAGAATTTCTTATAAACCATACACCAATGAATATGATGTAGCCCCTATAGGTGTATGAATTCTTATTTTATAGGCCCAAAGTGTTGGATTGAGTTGCACATGCCAATCCTTGCAAGCATCATTTACTATTTTCTTGAAGATTTTCAAGATTGTTTTGTTTGATGCCTCTACTTGACCATTCCCCTATGGGTAGTATGATGATGAGAAATGATGTTGGATTTTGAACCATTCACATAGCTCTTGCACATCTTGATTCTTGAAATGACATCCATTGTCTGTGATGATGGAACTGGGAATGCCATATCTGCAAATGAGATAGTTGAGGATGAATGATGAGATCTATTTTCTAGTTATGGTGGTTATCGGGATTGCTTCAATCCACTTGGTGAAATATTTTGTTGTGGTGATAATGAACTTATGCCCATTTGAAGAAGAAGGATGAATTTTCCCTACCAAATCAAGTCCCCATTGATAGAAAGTCCAATATGTGCTAAATGGCTACATCTCCTATGTTGGTGCATGGATAAGGTTGCCATGAATTTGACATTTAGGGCATTTCTTAGCAAATTGATAGGACTCTCTTTCCATTTTTGGCCAGTAATATCCAATTCTTAGAATTTTCTTGGTGAGAGTATGACAACTTAAATGCATACAACAAATACCCTCGTGAAGCTTGTGTAAGGAAGAGTCAGATTCATTATGATCAAGGCATCGAAGAAGAGTACCATCTAGACCTTTATGGTAAAGTGTGTCAGTGGTTAAGGTATAGCTTGCTAGATGAAGCTGTGTTTTTGGTTGCAAGGTACATTAGGTGGGAGAGTATTATTTTTGAAATAATCATAGATTGTCCATATATAGGTGAATCTGAATAGGTTAGGGTATAGATGACTTCAAATACACAATTGTCATAGGTTGGGGAAAACAATTTCTCTACCAAGAACTCATAACGACTCTATTTATTTGGGATTTGTAACAGTGAAGTGATAGTGGCCATTGCATCAACAACTCTGTTGTCCAATCTTGGGATTTTCTCAAAGGTGATGTGCACAAAGTACTATTTTGAAATCATCCACCATTGTCTTGTAAAGCATTAAGTTATCATCCTTTGTCTTATAGTCATCATTGATCTAATTGATAACTAGTTGAGAATCCCCATAGACTCTCAATTTTGTGATTCTCCTTTCCATAGCCATTTTGATTCCTATTACCAGAGCTTCATATTCAACAATGTTGTTGGTGCATGGAAACATTAGTCTATAAGATCTTGGAACTATGTGCCCCTCGGGAGTGATGAAGAGGATGCCAACACCTGATGCATGTTTTGTATAGGATTCATCAAAGTATAGAGTCCATTTCTTGGGGGTGACAATTAGTACATCCATATCTCAAAATTCCACCTATAGTGATTGTTGGTCTAGTAGTGGTGCTTCTGCTAGTTGATCTGCAATTACTTGTCCTTTGATAGCCTGATCTTTTGTGTACTGGATATCAAACTCACTTAGAATCATGACCAACTTAGCTAATTGTCCTATGAGAGCTTCCTTGGTGAGTAGATACTTGAGAGGATTGATCTTTACTACCAGCTTGATTGTATGAGATAGCATATAGTTTCAGAACTTTTGAGAGGCGAACACCACTTTGAAGAAAGCCTTCTCAATGAATGTATAATTTAGTTCATATCCATTCAAAGTCCTATTGGTGTAATAGATAGCCCATTCTTTTCCTGCTCTATCATCTTGTGCTAACAATGCCCCTATTGATATTTTTGTTGTTGATATATAGAGAACAAGTGGCTTGCCTTCTATCGGAGGTACCAAGACTGGTGGATTCATCAAATATTGTTTGAGCTGGTGAAATAATTCTGTACATGTCTTCCCATCTAAAATCGATATTCTTATGAAGAAGATGATTGAATGGGAGACATTTATCTACCTATTGAGTGATTTATCATTTCATGGATTGCAATCATCCCTGCAAAGATCTGAGTTGGGTAATGTTCTTGGTAGCTGGCATTTCCATGATAGCATGTACCTTTGCTACATCTATTTCAATGCCCTTTTCTGATACAATGTAGCCTAATAGTTTTCCAAATGTGACCCTGAAGCCACACTTCTTAGGGCTTAGTCTGACCTTGAATTGCTCCAATCATTGAAAGAATTTATCTAGTATGCCCAAGTGTTCTTCTCAAGTGAATGATTTATCTAGAAAATCATCCACATAGTTGTCCATGAAGGTATGCATCATGTGATGGAAGATTATTGTCATGGCTCTTTGATAAGTTGTTGTGTAGGGAAAAAAAGCGAGACTAGGCTAACATGCCCTAATCCTACCCTTTGACACACATTGTGGAATACAAAAGAGCCTAGAGGTATCACACATTTGGCTACTTCTTTTTGTGGAAGAGAGAGCCACGGGCTACCTATTAGGGTTTCTATTCCTTTGTTGTAATTGAAAGATAAAATGATGCAAGTTCAATTCCTAACCCCAAAGTGCAAGTATGAACTAATAACAAGATTGCAGAATTGAGATTAAATAATGGAAAGCTGTAAACACAAGGACAAGACAAGAATGTAGATGCATACCTAGAGTTAAAATCTAAGTGAAAATGTTCAGGATGGGGGTACAAGTGCCACTATCCTGATACTGCTCCTGAAACTGTTGTTTTGCAACATGAAAAGCTGTTAGAAAATGCTGAGACCTGTTGTCTGACTGAGGGACCAGGGCACCCAGTGCCACTATCCCAGGGACCAAGGCACCCAGCGCCCCTATCCTGGTAGGACCAGGGAACCCCACACCCCTGTCCTGGTCTTTTGCCCTAAAATTTGGTGTGTAGCTCAGTTTTTGTCTGCTTCTGTCAGATCTGCAACTTTCGGCGTCATCCGAATCCCGAAATCTGCACTTATATCTAAAAAGGTATGGTGGGCGGCTATATAGGGTTTTACCTTATTCAAACCCCCATTTTGGTGATTTCCACCTCCATGAATAGACAAGTTGTATTGTAAAAGTAGTGTGTGTGCAGACCTTGTATGTGTGCAAGATCCTAAAATGCAAGTAAGCAAACTAGAGCAACCTAGAAAGTAAACCCTAATTGCTTGTAAATGATAATGTAAACGCTCCAAACCAAGATGCAAAGTGATCTAAAGCATGAATACAAATGATATAATGAGGCTTATGCAAAGACATGAAAACAACATGAAATCATACCCAACCCCAAGGGAGGGGTACAAGCCAATCTTCAGTCGGTGATCCCTTATTGCTCTTCAGTGCTTTCAAAGCCCTAAATGGATGAATGAAATTGATGAATACTTGATGGATGGATGTTGAATGTTATTGAAGTCTTCAAAGATCTGCTCTTTCACTGCATAGAAGGTCCCTGAAACCAAAATTCCCATCCTTTCAAATGAAGAAAGAGAGCTCTTATATATGAAACCCTAGGTCTTAATTTCAACTTTTGGCTGACCTTCTTGGTGTTAAGCTTTATTTTATGATTGGATCACGCTCCTAAAATTTTGGGAAAAATGTTCGGGACCGTGTGCACTCCGAGCGCCATGGTCCTGGTGACTTCTCACCAAATTTTCAGGGCCGTCGGATATGATGATTTTAGAGAGAATCCTGAAGTTACAAGTGATTTCGAGATGTTTTGACCCCCGAAATCAAGCCCCCAAGTTCAAAATAGGACCTAATTAGGGTTTTTGATTAAATGATGTATTGGAGGAATAAAATGAAAAGGGAACACTTTAATGAAAGGACCCAACTTTATGATGTGGAAGATGATGAAATAGAACCTTAGATCTAATTAATTTAATTAATTAAGTGCTAAAGGGAAAATGCGATGCAAAGTGCAAGATGCACCAAGGCGGGAGCTAAACCGAGTGTGAAATTGTACCCCTTTAGCAAGTGCGTACAATTTTCAATGCTAAATTTAGCCCCCACTTTAGAGGTCATATGAGTACTACATGCATATGCAAGCTAAAGTACAGGAAAGTAAACATTATTTGAAAAAGGATATATCCATAAGTCTGTCGAACGAAGCCCCCAGTGGTATCTACTGTACACAGTTAGGAACCACACCCTACAAAACACATGTTAGATCACAAAATCACCTAATGCTTACTAAGGAAAGTGATGAAATTTGTGAGTAGCTATATGCCCCCCCTGTTTCGGCTTGCTTATTAGGGAGGTGAAACAGGATAGCATGTTTACTTATGACAAATTGTGTGAGAGATTATTGATGAGAGATGTTCACTGAAGAGGCTTCATCAGAGCACGTTTTGGAACATCCCAGGAGTAAGGGAATGAAAATACAATTCCCTCACAACAAACAGTTCAAAAATCACATCTCCCAAACTCAAGTTATGATGAAATGAGTGGTAGAGGAAAATTAGGGTTTTGAAATTAAAGGTAAAGGAATGAAAATATATACCTTGAAAGTGACTATTGCATTTGTCACTTTGTTGATTTCTGAGTATTGTTCATTGCAGTGGAGCCCACATAGCCATCATCATGCCTTCACGATGATCGAAGAGTCCCACAAGGATGGAGATCATGCGACAGGCCATGATTGGTGACGAGCCACTGGACGAGGTGAGTTGACTAAACTTTGACTTTGACTTTCTACATTTTTGTTGACTTTGAGTTTCTGTGATCGAATGCGGGCCCTAGAATCTGACCCTAGGTCCCACCTAGGGTGCCATGGTCCCTATGGGGCACCATGGTCCTCTTAGGGCGCCATGGTCCCTAAAGGGCACCATGGTCCTCTCAGGGCGCCATGGTCCCTGAGGGGTGCCATGGTCCCTGAAGGATGCCATGGTCCTCTTAAAACAACATGGTCCCAATCAGGACTTGGCAAGGGGCAACAGTTTTCATTTTTTGCATAGATGATTTTGATGATTGAGTATTGATTTCACTGATGTTTTTGCATTGCAGGGTCTCCCATACATGAGAGAGCACACTGCAGGGCAGATTCTTCACAGTGTACAAGATTAGATTCCCTAGTTGACTCAGGCAGAGAGGGATACATTATCAATAGTGGTTTTATGGTATGCAATCCTCATGCCGGCCATTCGATTCTATCCTGTGATGTTGATGGCACTTATGGAGCGATGGGATCCTGACACATGTACATTCCATCTCCCTGTAGGAGAGATGACGGTTACACTTGAGGATGTGTACCGCATACTTCACCTACCTATCAGAGGAGCCATTGTGACATACACAACCGATCGATCAGTGGAGTACTATCAAAGGGAGCAAATATACTGCATAGGGAGAGTCATGTCGAGTGAGACTAGAGGTCGCATCATGATCAGTTGGCTCTTACATCCTACAGGAGAGGTGCCCCTTGTGAGACATCTTATGATTGCCATCATTGCACTAGCTGTCTGCCCTAATGGGCGAGGTACACACATGCATGGGGGTCTCACATGGTGCATCAGAGCTATGGAGAGACATAGGAGAGTATATGCTTGGGGTTAGAGTATGCTTGCACATCTTTATCACGACCTCAAGGAGTATGTGTTTGGACAGTGTTGTAGCTTGATGACATGCACACTTCTGCAAGTGTGGATATTTGAGCACTTTACATGCACCAGGCTTGTTGGCTATCCGATGAGTGCAGCTAGCGAGCGACCTAGGGTGTTTGCCTATCCACTTACCGGTGAGTGGAGATTTGGGGATCTACTATATTGGAGAGTGACATTCGATAGATTGACAGCTGAGGTGACAATATGGAGACCATATCTGCAGATGCACAGATGGGATGAAATGGAGAGGCAGCTAGCATGCTTACAGAGGAACTGCCTAATGAGAGGATGATACTCACATATCATAGTCCCATTCTACTTTGACCGAGTATGGAGGCAGTTTGGGCTAGAGCAGTGTGTTCCAGCCGATGTACCTATCTATACTTGACACTCGCGAGCCCTTCCTAGACCCAAAGCAGTAGCGAGACCTACGACAGATGATATCAAGATTACAAATATAGAGGGGTGCGATCAGGATGTGGTCACTGATTACTCTACAGATCCTAGAGCATAGTGCAAGTATCTCTCATGGTTTGTGAGGACATACCTAGGGCCTATCTTTCCACCAGGTTACCTGATAGGCCATCCAGGTCCATGGAGACATGGAGACCAAGATGAGGATTAGGGATCCAGATCAAAAGAGGCAGGAGATCCTTATCCACCCATAGGAGATCAGCCTAGTGCCGAGGAGGAGGAGGAAGGAGAGGAGGATGACATAGATAGAGATGATGATGAGGAGAATGAGGATGCAGGTGAGGATGTGGATGAGGATGAGGATGAGGATGATAGAGATGATGAGGAGGAGTCAGATGTAGCTCCCCACCATTTAGGAGATGATACCATAGCCTTAGATCCTCCTCTTATTCCCCAAAAGGGGGAACACGAGGCGATATAGAGACCTGTACCCATCGTGCACAGATCATTTAAGCATGGGGAGCCTAGCAGTTCCCATTCACAGATGCTACTATATCACGATCCCTACTAGCACGAGGGAGATCCAGGTATAGTAGGTTTATATTGATTGATTAATGTTTTGATGATATAGAATGGTACTAATACAAAATCTATTCTACTGCTATAGCTAATGTGCAGGAGTGGTGTTCCTTGATCCAGCAAGCAGTGACAGATATTTCCATGATGGCACAAATCCCTAGTTCCTTACAGGTTGCTTATAGGCCTCAGGGGAATGCGGGTCGGCATGAGGACTTGTTTTCCCCATTTCAAGTATAGGTGGAAATATGGAGGGAGAGAGAGAGAGTTCTATCAGAGAACCTTCAGCGGGCACAGTGTGACCTAGCAGCAGCTCAGGTCAAGGCTACCTCATATCGCGTGATCCTTATGGATAGGGATCGTAGGAGTTCCTCTTATAGTCATTCAAGGTCTATATCACGCTTTACACCTATGGGTCCACCTTCATGGCTGGATCAGGAGGGAGCATCTAGTCGTCACTCTCCAGCCACTAGCCCTAGGGATGGGAGATGATCTCATGATGTAGGATAGGTCACATTTTGGATGTATAGTGACCTAATTTTGTATATGAAAACATGATCCACATATATATATATATATATATATATATATATATACATGCTTCTCTTTGTCTCAAACGTGTTATCTTTAATGCCTAAAACAATGTATATTTTGATTAAAGTTAATACATTTGGTAGATGTACATGTATGTTCTGAATTTAATTTCCATGTGATTGATTTCTCAATGCTCCATGATTAAATTGATACATGTGTGACTTAATTAAAATAAAATATTTAATCAAGTACTACATTGATGATAGAGAACAAATATGTGTTAAGCCTAAGAATCATATAACTAATGTGATTTAATTTTAAACTTAAACACAACATGATACGATTCTACTTAACACATAAAGACATTGTATAATATGCCAGCATAATGGAAATGTAAATCTTTTGCAATTTACATAAATGAATTCAAGACAAACTATAAAGTAAAGAAACACGCTTGTTAAGAACAAAGCAGTATAGATTAAACACAATATCATTTAATTCTATTTGCTCTAACCAAGATATTCTAACATATTACCCAATTTTGAAGAACTGAAAAGAAGATAGATGAAATGAAAGATAACGAATGAGGAATTAAGCATAGTATCTACGCAAGTGCATAGAATTTATAGGTTCTTTAAGAGGTGTACCATCTACATCTGCTATTTTGTAAGCACCTGATCCATAATCTTCAATAACAATATATGGTCCAAGCCAATTAGGACTAAATTTTCCCTTTTTTCAGGTAAGGTATTCACATTGCGCTGATTCTCATAGAGAACTAAGTCACCTACTGAGAAGGAACGTTGAATAACCTTATCATTATAGCTTCGTTGTAGAGTTTTGTGATACGCTTGAATATGCTCAAGAGCATTTATACACTGTTCATCAAGCATCTCAAGCTATTGAAGTCTTTGTTCTCTATAAGAGTCATCATCTACTATACCTTTGAGAGAAACTCTAATTGATGGAATCTCTAACTCTAAAGGCATAATAGCGTCAACACCATAAACAAGATTATAAGGGGTAGTTCCTGTAGCAATTCGTACACTCATTCGGTAGGCCCAAAGAGCATAGATTAGCCGAGTACTCCAATCCTTACCATGCTTATTCACGGTTTTGTGAAGAATTTGTTCAATTATCTTATTGGATGATTTGGCTTGACCATTTGATTGAGGATAGTATGGTGTAGAAAATCGATGTTTGATATGATATTTCTCGAGGAATTTCTTCACGTCCTTGTTCTTAAATGATGTCCCATTATCTAAGATTATAGTGGAAGGTATCCCGAATCGAGAAATAATGTTTTCTAGAAGAAATTGACAAATCACTTCAGCAGTAGTAGAGCGAAGGGGAACAACTTCTACCTACTTTGTAAAGTAGTCTGTTGCGGTTATAATGAATGTGTGTCCTTGAGATGAAGGAGGAGAGATTTTACCGATGAGATCCAACCCCCATGCAAAGAAAGGCCAAGAAGCTACATGAGAACGAAGTTCTTGGGTAGGAGCATGAATCAGATTATTGTGTTGTTGACATTGATGACATTTCTTAACAAATGAAAAAGAATCCTTTTGCATAGTTTTCCAATAGTATCCCATACAAAGAAATCTTTGAACCAAGGATTTGCCTCCAAAATGCCCCCCACAGGCACCTAAATGTGCCTCTTCAAGAGCAATAGGGATTTTTGATTTGTTAAGATAGCGAAGGAGAAGACCATTATAACCCCTTCGGTAAAGAACATTAGAAAGAATGATATATCTAGCAGACAGCTTGTGGATTCTAGCCCTAGTGTTCCTATTGGCGGAATCAGGAAAAGTACCATCAGTCAAGTATCTTACGATATGCAAATACCATTCATCTGAGTCTATAAAGTCACAACATGTCACCAAGCTAGAATCATCTACAATAGCTGGAGAAATAAGGTTGTGAATAAGAAATTTAAGATCAACCATAGGGTCCTCTAAAGATACAAGAGAAGCCACACATGCCATTGCATCTGCATGTCAATTATCTTTTCAAGGAACAGGTTCCATGGTATAGGAATCGAATTTTTGTAACAAAGAGATAGCAAGGTCTTTATATTGTGATAATTTGTCTTGTTTTGCTTGATACAGTCCCGTTACTTGTATTATAATCAATTGCGAATCTCCATAAATATGTATGTGCTTTACATTCAAAGCCAAGGCTGCCTTTATTCCTGCTATAAGAGCCTCATACTCAGCAATGTTATTGGTACATAGGAAATTGAGACGATAAGATAAAGGAATGGATTTCTTTGTAGGAGAAATTAGAACAACACCTGCCCCCGATCCCGTACGACACTTAGAGCCATCAAAGTATAACTCCCAAGTTTCATCTTTCTCTATACAAAGAATGAAGTCATTGGGAAAAGACTCAGGGTTAGGGAAGGAGAAAGGTGAAGGGGCCTCAACTAAGTGATCGGTCAACGCTTGCCCTTTAATTGCTCTTTGTGAAACAAATTTAATGTCAAATTCAATTAACATCATAACCCACTTAGCTAGGCGTCTTGATAAATCAGTTTTAGAGAAAAGATGCTTCAAAGGATCAAACTTTACCATGACATGGACCTCTGAATTTAAAAGATAATGTCTCAATTTCTGAGTCGCAAACACCAAGGCCAAGCATTGTCTTTCTATCGCAAAATATCAGGTCTCATAATCGAGTAAGGTATGACTTATATAATAAACCAGACATTCCTTACCATCTTTATCATGTTGTGCTAATAATGCTGTGAGAGCATGAGAGGAAGCAGCTGTATAAAGAAGAAAGGGTTTAGAAGGTTCGGCAAGTTGAAGGATAGGAGGATTAGCCAAATATACTTTTAAATCTTCAAATGCTTGCTGACAATCTTCGTTCCATTGAAAAGTGATATTTTTTTTGAGAAGTTGAGTAAAAGGAAAAGTACGATCTGCAAGTTGAGATATGAACCTACAAATAGCTTGAATCTTTCCTTGTAAGCTTTTGAGTTGAGACACATTTCTAGGAGGTGGCATGTTGACAATAGCATCTATTTTCTTAGTGTCCACCTCAATCCCATGATGCAAAACTATGAATCCTAATAGTTTTCCGCTATCCACACCAAAAACACATTTTCGGGGATTCAAGTGCATGTGATATTTATGAATTCTTTCAAAGATTTGACGAAGGATCTTAATATGATCTATATGAAGAATGGATTTGGCTAAAATATCATCAACATAATCTTCTAAAATCTTATGCATATAATCCTGAAAGATAAGGGTCATCGCTCATTGATAATTTGCACCGGCGTTTTTAAGTCCAAAAGACATCATCACCCAACAAAATGTACCCCAAGGAGTGGTGAAAGCAGTTTTGAATTGATCTTGAGGATTAATGAAAATTTGATTGTATCCTGAAAAACCATCCATGAAGGATAACAAAGCATGTCTTGCTATAGAATCAACTATCATGTCAATGTTTGGGAGAGGGAAATCATCTTTTAAAGAAGCCTTATTTAAATCTCGAAAGTCAGTACACATTCTTATTTTATTATCTGATTTAGCCACAGTGACAATATTTGAAATCCACAAGGAATAATCAATAGGGTGGATAAATCCAGCCTCCAATAATTTTTCAATCTCAGGCTTAACAAGTAGAGCTACCTTAGGATTCATTTTTCGAATCTTTTGTTTCATAGGCTTAGCATCAGGAACTAAGACAATATTATGAGTAACAATCTTAGGATCTATACCAGGCATGTCAGAGTATGTCCAAGCAAAGATCTCAGGGAATTCATGCAATAAATCTGCATATTGTTTTTGTTCTTCTTCATCCAAACACTTTCCAATTTTAATAACTTTTTCTTCATTGCAAGGATCCATCTTAACATCAATGGTGTCACTTATGAGAAGATTACTTTGTTGAGGAATATCCTTTAACTAATGGAATTCTTCCACAATCTCATCATTATCAATCTCTCTTCCAAAATAAGCTTCAGTGTTCAAACAATAAGGAAATCCCCTATTGTGATTATAACAAGGAAGAGTGTCATATGCTCCCAAGAACTCAGCTAAAGCATCATCGGTAGGAAAGACATCCAAAGAATAGGCACATGAAGGATCCCCATCAATATACTCAGGGTGTCTCATTGGTAGAGACGTAGAAATAACATTAACACTAATACATGGTCTCTTAGAAGCTTTAGTGCGCTTGTAGGGATTATAACCAAGTCCAAAGGTCTCATCATAAAGATTATTCCCTAGAGGAACCTTTATCCCTTGTTCGTGAGTGCCACAACCATTTCCATTATACCCATACTTAGCTAAAATATGAAAACCACGACCATAATGATTAGCCATTTCAGAAAGAGAAGGTGGTTTTTCATAAGACAAAGAATCAAATTCTTCAGAATTAGAGGTGTGAGGAGAAGAAGTTTGAGAAGGGGCCACAAAATTATTGTTCATAGGTTCAGGTAAGGTTGATTGATCTTTAGTTTCTTCCTTCTTTTTAACTTTAAGCTCTCTAGGAGGAACCCTATACTCACCTACAAAGGTGGGATTAAAGTCAAGAGATCCCCAATCGTCTTCTGCGAGAACCTTCTCAGGATCAAAAGCCTTTTCATGTGTAGATTCAAGTTGAGAAGAATCTTCTTCAAAAACTTCAGACTCATCCAAAGAATTTTGATTATCAGAGAGTGATGATTCATCCATAGGTATCTTGTTTAAAGAGTTTGTAAAGTGGAAAATCGAACCCTAGGTGTTCCCCCCACTCCAAGGAGAAAGGAGGTCACTAGGATTGATGGTTTTCACTTAAGAGAGACTTTACATTCAAAAGAGGGGTTGAAACCCACAAGATCCAATCCCACACAATGCAAGATTGAATGCTAAATGAGTTTCAAGGGTTAAGATAGCAAGGATACCGTCTTTTGTAAAGAATGTAGATAGAAGGATTGAACTAGGAATGTATATGAAGGTAAGAAAGATTCGCTTGTAGACGGAGATAGAGACAAGGGATGAAGCTATGGACCTGGAATTAGTAGTAAAATGTCGAGACGATGTTGTCTTGCAAGTTTGAGTGAAAATTGATAGGATGATGGCGCCTAGAGTGCACACAGTCCTTTGAAAAATCTGCGAAATGAAGGGGGATATGTTCGTCTCTGCACAAGGATTTCAGATCTTCAATTACAGCCGCGTACCTACAACCTTGTTGTAAGAATGTTTGTATTCTTACATGTGAAGGTGTAATGATGTTGTATGTTGTATGTTGTGTGTTGTAAGTGATCTCCTCTTCAATGGTTGAATCCTTGTCTTGAATGCAACACCTAGCCTTGAATGGAGACCTAGAATGCTCAATTGCTTGAAAGAATGCTTGAATGCTTGAATGTTTGAATGTTTGCCTATCGCTTCCGCCTTTTGCACACATATAGTTTTCCTCTTAACTTCTACCCTTCCTGAGAGGGGAAATGTAGTTTATATACTTGTCAATTAGGGTTAGAAGACTGATTTTTCTGATCTTAGGCCGACCTAGAAACATTATTTTCCAAATTGCAAACTTGAAGACCCGATGCCCAAAAGAGACCCAGCCCAAAATAGGGCCAGGGACCAGGGCACTGGGCACCATGGTCCTGGGGGACCAAGGCGCTAGGCGCGATGGTCCTGGGGGACCAAGGCGCTGGGCACCATGGTCCTGAAGGACCAAGGCGCTGGGTGCCATGGTCCCACCTCTTGAGACAGCAGGGTGCAAGGAAGGATCAGGCCACGGTGCAGAAATATGCAGTTTTTGATGTCGCAAACAGGTTTTGGGGTCTCCATTTAGGTTCAGTGTTGCATTGCCATCATGAAGACCCAAATGCAGTCAAAATTGTAGGTGTCACAATTTTAGGATGCTACATTTAGCCCCCACTTTAGTGGGAGTATAAGCGTACACTCATACTTTCGATAAAGTACAAGGAAACAACATTGAAAGACTTTCTCCACATCAAGGAGGCAAGATACACCAAGCCCCCAGTGGACTAAGGATCTTACGACTTCGATTGACAAAGTAAAAGGGAAGATCATGAGGGAGAACCATGACTATCAGTAGTAAGGTTCCCTCACTATGAGTCATGCAAGAAAAATACCAAAAATTTTCAAGGCAAAGCTAAGTTCGGCAAGAAATTTTCAAGAATCTTGAAGAGATATGGACGGAGTGTATGCCCCCTACGTTAAAGCGATTGCACATGCTTCATCAGGGGTGATTGCTTTAAGGTAGTGATACACATAAGAAATGAGAAGGGAAAGGAGCATGTTATCACAAAGATTTAGCCCCCAAGTGTGAGATAAACCCAAGGATAATAGACACAAAACATGAATCACGAGGTGACTTCGCTTTCCTCGAGGTCAGTATGTTGTATGATAATTCATGTATATCATATGTATGTATGCATAATTGTTCTTCATTCCCTAATCAAGGAAGGTCACCTAGAAGAAGGGAACACATGTGTCTTTTGAGTCAACATGAGAGAGACCAAGAGAGATCTCAATGCTTTGCATTGTCCTCAAGTAGACAACACTAAGGACAACAAATAGAAGAATGAGAATAACACATAGAAGAAGTAACAAAAGAGATCAAGAGAGAGTTTGCTATGCTAATGAACTAGTCTAGCACGTCATCCACCCCCTGATCTTGCTGATCAATATTTTGGGAAGGTGGAAAACACACTAGAGGAGGAACATCCAATACAGTAGATGGAGCTATCACAAGATCCAAACAAGGGCTATGTTCATGTTCCAAGCCATGTTGTTCTTGTCTAGGAGCTAGGATAAGTGCTTTAGAAAATTCATTAGATAAATGGTTATCAATATCAACATATTCATATTCACTATCAGAAGCAAGAGAAGTAACATTTTCATCATGAATAACATTTTCATCTATATTATCATCAAGATTTATAAAAATAGGATCTTTAACTCGCACAGGATCAAAACCATCATGCATCTTATGCTTAGGAGATTTTGGCTCAATTTTCGGCTGAGGAGAAAATGGAATAATACTACCTGAAGGTGTTTTTGGGGATTGCAAAGTTTGAGAAGCAGTTGCATGAGCTCTAAGATGATGCTTTTGTCGGCATTCACCCACAGAATGATTTCACCTAGTCTTAGTAGGAAGTTGAGAAGATTGAGGAGGAGGAATGTTCTCATCCTTATCACTTGGGTGTTTAGGTTGTGGTCTCTTAGGTTGGATAATAGGAGAAGAGGAAGGTCTCTTCTCTTTATAAGAGGAAGGAGGAGGAACTACTCCATATAAAGGAGGAAAATTTGGTTTAGGAAGGAGACCAAGTCCATCATGACAAGGAGGTATAGGTCTACTTTTAGAAAGTTTATTAGACATAGACATAGTCACATCCATAGGTTGGGGATCTTCTTGAGGAAAGACATTAGTTTTATCTTTCAAAGGAAGAACTTCCTTCTCAAGGATGATAGGAATATCAAGTTTGGGTGTTCGGGGTTGACTTAGAGATAGGATCATATCCTTTTTCCACTTTTGATAAGATTTGAAAAGATGATCACTTTACAGTGGAAGAGATTGGAATTGTTTAGGCCAAAAATAATCAATAGGAATGCTAGAAGTTCTTTCAGCTGGTTTAAAGAGACTATGATTGATAGTAAAAACTTCACCATTATGGGGAAATTTCAAACACTTGTGAATAGGAGAAGCAATAGCTTTCATGGAAGATAGCCAAGGATAGCCTAGCTTCACACGAAATTGTTCAGATGATGGAATAATAGCAAAGCTCACATCAAGGGATTTGTTATGGACCTTAATAGGTAATGTAATAGAACCAATTGCAGGAGAAGAAAATGCATCAAATAATTTCACAACCACATTTGTTTTGCCATAGATCACTTGATTCAATTGCAAAGTAAAAAGAAATTCTTCAGTAATAACATTAACCATGCAAGAAGGATCAATAAGCACTCCACGGCAAGGTGTATTCTTGACTTTTACAACTATATATAAAGGACCATCAGGTGCCCTGATAGTTTCACTAGAATCAAATGTGATGGAAGGTTCTTTAGGGATTTTCTACTACTCTACAAAGTTAATCACATTCAGAGTCATAGACACAAGACCATCAGGAGAGAAAGAGGAATCATTAGTCTCAATCACATTAGAGGTATGAGAAGGTAATGGATCACTAAAAATCTTAAGATTTTGGTTAGGAAGAGCTATAGATGTGTTGCCTTTATTATTCACACCTGAAACAGAGATAGTATTATTATCAATCAAATCTTGAATTTTACCCTTTAAAGCAAAACATTTTTCAGTATCATGCCCAGGTTGAAGATGAAATTGACAAAAAGATTTGTTATCAAAATAGGGTGAATTAATCTTTGTAGGATCTATTTGCTTTATAGGAGGGAGAGTAAGCACATTTTGTTCCAATAACTTATTCATAATACTATGCAATGATTCATTCAAAGGAGTAAACTCTCTTTCTTTCTTGAAAAACTTAGAAATAGGAGGCACACCTGATGCTACATTCACATTGTTGTTGATGATGTTTTCATTGAACTTAACGAACCCTCTATTCGGTTTAAACTTCCCAAATGGTTGTTGACTACTATCACCCTTATCACTCAGAGCCATAGGATTTGCTTGTTCCATTTGACTCACAGTCAGTTGATAATTGTGAAGAGTTGCACACAACTGTTGGAAAGAAGTAAACTCAGAAAACAGAACCTTTTCTCTAATATCTTTTTGTAAATTAGAAATAAAGATTCTTTTAATATCATTGTCAAGTATAGGAAAAGAAATTTGAGCACACAAATGCTTATATCTACCAATGAAATCAGTCACTTTTTCTTTAACACCTTGTTTACAATGCATTAAATCAATCAAAGTAACTTTAGGACTTATATTGTTTTGAAATTATTGAATAGAAGCATTTGTAAGTTGTTGGAAAGAAGTAATAGAATAGGAAGGCAACAAGCAATACCATTGTAGAGCCTTATCTCTTAATGTTTTGGTAAACAGTTTTGCAAGCAACCTTTGGTCATGAGCAAAATTGGTACATACTGTTTGAAAGGTCTTAACATGTGTTAGAGGATCACCTTTACCATTATAAAGCTCCAACTATGGGATTTCAACATGCTTAGGGGGGATAGCTCAAACAATGTCAAGAGAAAGTGGTCTCGCAACATCAAATGTGGGCACACTAAACTTAGATTGATTCATAGAGGCAATTTGTTGCTGTAAAGAAGAGACGGTTTGTGCAAGATTGTTAATGGTCGCTTCAGTCGAAGAGTTCATATTAGACATGTTAGATTGTGATGGAGGTATTATGTTATTGAAAGAAGGTATTGATTGAGAGTAAGGTGGCGGGACACTATGATGGTTAGTCATAGGAGATGATTGGAAACAAGGAACACTACCAGGAGGAATGGAATGGTTGAATGAATTGCCCCCTTGCATCATGTTCATTTGTGGAGATGTAATAGGGACACTCATTGAAGGAATGAATGAAGAAGTTGGATTGAATGAAGGAAGAGGGTTGATTGAAGAGGAAGGATTGCCCCCATGACTGGTGATCATAGGTGGAATGTTTTGTATTGAAGTAGTCATTATGTTTGATGTATAAGTAGGTGTACTAGCAATAGAAGTTGTCAAAGGGATAGAATGATTGACTTGAGTAGGAGGTTGTGTATAACCTAAAGTTTCAGCACAACTCTTCATAGGCATCACATTCGAATCCACGATGTGTACAATACCACACAAAATATCAATTCCATTCTTATCACTTTGAACCATACGTTTTAGACCCTCAATTAATGAAAGAGCTTGACTATTGGGATACTCATGAGACATCCATTACTAAAAATCATCAAATTGGTTATCCAATTTTGAAAGTTGTTCTACAGAAACCTCATGGAGAGCCTCTTCATCATTAAGAGGATTAGAGGAATTACCCGTGTCCTCATTAAAGAGGCCATTCAAATTAGGTTCCATCTCCTTGGTAGTTAAACCTTGGAAAGACTTAATTCTAAGGCTTCGTCTAACGGGAATAGTGTAAGTAGGGCTTATTGTTGTGAAACTCATGCACTAGAGAGGGGGAGAAGATTTTAAATTTAGAGGTAGCAAATTTCAATAAAATCAGCCAATCTCCTAGATTTAGACTGTTAAATGCAATCATGACAATCTCCCAAAATTTCGGAAAAAATGTCAGGGACCGTGGCGAATGGAGTGCACACGGTCCTAGCAACTTTTTTCAAAATTTTCAGGGATGAAAGTTATGATGATTTTAAAGCTAATCTAAAAAAATTGAGTGATTTTACAATCTGTAGATAGGCCAAATTAAAGTTGCAATCTCAAAATTGAACCCTACCAAGATTGTTGAAAAATGCAAAATTTGAATTTTGAAAAAGAGAGGGAAACTGAAATTTTGAATTTTATGATTTTAGAGGGAATACTAAAAGTAATGCAAGCTTTGAAATTTAAAAGTTGACTCAATTTCATGCAAAATTCAATTTTGAAAGCGGAAATCAAAGTTGTTGCAATTTAACACTTAATTTCAAAAGTCACAAATTGCAAAAAACTGAATAAAGCACTGAAACTTTGAATGAATGGCAACACACTTTTCAGATTTAGGACAGTAAGAACACAATTTTGACACAAAATTTCAATTTCAGCAATTTTTTTGAATGATTAGAAGCCTTAATCCAAGCAATCACTAGACCAACTTTGACTTTAATTTTGAAAGTGTTAGAATTAATGAAATTAGCCAAGATTCTGGATTTTAGCAGAAAAATACAGTAAGATCTAACTCTCGAAATTTCGGAAAAAATGTTGGGGACAATGGTGCTCAGGGTGCACACAGTCCTCGCAACTTTTTTCAAAATTTTTATGGATGAAAGATATTATGATTTTGTTGCGGAATCCAAAGTTATAGCCGATTTGGAGGTGTTTTGATCAGTGAAATTATCGATCAAAGGTTGAATCAAGAGGGTTTTTAAAAATTAGGGTTTTGACACTTAACCAGTTAATTTTCAGAATTAAAGCACAAATATGAATTGACAATTTTTAATAGAAGGGTAGATCTAAAACAAGCATTAACAATTAAACATTTCACAAGCTCAATTACTAAAAAGAAAATTTTATGGTTTTTATGCAATTAACCTCTAAAATTTGCAAAAGATCAAACATGGAAATGTAATTAAGGAAACAACTTTTTCAGATCTAACCATGAATAATCAGAATTAGGATGTTCACGTTAGGTTCACCAAAATGTAAAGTGGAAAATTGAACCCTAGGTGTTCCCCCCACTCCAAGGAGAAAGGAGGTCACTAGGATTGACGGTTTTCACTTAGGAGAGACTTTACATTCAAAAGAGGGGTTGAAACCCACAAGATCCAATCCCACACAATGCAAGATTGAATGCTGAATTAGTTTCAAGGGTTAAGATAGCAAGGCTACCCTCTTTTGTAAAGAATGTAGATAGAAGGATTGAACTAGGAGTGTATATGAAGGTAAGAAAGATTCACTTGTAGATGGAGATAGAGACACGGGATGAAGCTATGGACCTAGAATTAGTAGTAAAATGTTGAGACGATGCTGTCCTACAAGTTTGAGCAAAATTTGAAGGGACAATGGCGCCCGGAGTGCACATGGTCCTCCGAAAAATCTACGAAACGAAGGGGGATCTGTTTGTCTCTGCACAAGGATTCCAGATCTTCAATTACAGTTGTGTACCTACAACCTTGTTGTAAGAATGTTTGTATTCTTACATGCGAAGGTGTAATGATGTTGTATGTTGTATGTTGTGTGTTGTAAGTGATCTCCTCTTCAATGGTTGAACCCTTGTCTTGAATGCAACACCTAGCCTTGAATGGAGACCTAGAATGCTCAATTGCTTGAAAGAATGCTTGAATGCTTGAATGTTTGAATGTTTGCCTATCGCTTCCGCCTTTTGCACACATATATTTTTCCTCTTAACTTCTACCCTTCCTGAGAGGGGAAATGTAGTTTATATACTTGTCAATTAGGGTTAGAAGACTGATTTTTCTGACCTTAGGCCGACCTAGAAACATTATTTTCCAAATTGCAAACTTGAAGACCCGATGCCCAAAAGAGACCGGGCCCAAAATAGGGCCAAGGACCAGGGCACTGGGTGCCATGGTCCTGGGGGACCAAGGCGCTAGGTGCCATGGTCCTGAAGGACCAGGGCACTGGGCACCATGGTCCCACCTCTCGGACAGCAGGGTGCAAGGAAGGATCAAGCCACGGTGCAGAAATATGCAGTTTTTGATGTCGCAAATAGGTTTTGGGGTCTCCATTCAGGTTTAGTGTTGCGTCACCATCGTAAGACCCAAATGCAATTGAAATTGTAGGTGTCACAATTTTAGGATGCTACAGAGTCATCACTAGAAGAGGACGGTTTAGAAGAACTCCCTTTGGAAGTAGATGTTTGCAAACAAGCTTGAAAATTAGTATCACCTATCAAGGTATATGTCTTATTGTTATAAATAAATTTAACTTGTCTATGCAATGTAGAGGGGACAGCTTGCATACTATGAATCCAAGGTCTCCCTAATAACAAGTTGTATGTTAGATTTCCTTACATAACATGGATAGGAGTAGGCAAAGTAACAGGTCCCACTTTGATGGGTAAGGTGATAATACCTAATGAAGACTTAGCCACATTATCAAAGCCTCGAATGGGATGAGAGTCAAGCTCAATAAGGGATGTATCCACATTCATCTTATGCAATAGATTAATGCTACACACATTAAGGTCAGAGCCATTATCTACTAGTGTTCGTCTTATAGCAGTGTCACTTATGATAACCACAATCATCAAGGGATCATATTGATGTTGAATTTCAATAGTAGGCAATTCATCTTGAGTGAACACAATTTGAGCTTTAGGATTCATCACAGAGTTAACCAAAGACACTATATTACTAGATGTATTAGGTGGAGGAACATTCAAATCTTTCAAGGCATCTTGTAACATTCCATGATGAGATGAAGAAGTTTGGATCAAATCCCAAAGGGATATCTTAGCAGGGGTAGCTTTAAGTTGTTCTATGAGATCATATTCCTTAACAATAACTTGTGAAATACGTGAAGCTTGCAGAAGAATTGGTTGAGGATTAGGAAGAGAAATTGGAGTAACAGGAGGAGGATTAGGTTGCCTATTATTTCTAGTATTATAAGTATGAGCAACTGCATGATAACTCTCTCTAGTTAATTGCTTGGCATAACTATAAGGACTTATATGTTTTCTTACTTGCACAGTGATGATAGGTTTATTCGGAGTAAGAGAGGAATCATGACCATACCTTCCTTGGATAGTAAGGAGAGGTGATTTAGGAACTTGAAAGGTGGGAGAAGGATAAGCACCTTGGAATTCAAAGAGAGGCTTATTATGCTCATTCCAGTTTATCATGTTAACTAATTTAGAAGTTTTGTTCTTGATAAAGATTTCGATAAAGCCACAAAGTCATCAAGAGCATCATCCAACAAAGCATGATCATATCTATTAAAAGGTTTATCTTTTGATTCAAAAGGAGACATCTCTTCATAGAGGGGATCATTGAAAACAACCATGTTACTAGATTTAGTGGAAGAGTTGATAGGAATGTACCCTTGAAAGGAATCATTCGACTTATCTTTCTCATCACACTGAAATGGCAGAGTAACAATGTTTATGAGTTTTTGGTAAAATGAAGGTTTGGTATCTTTAGGGTTCAAAAACTCATCTAAAGCTTCATCTAATTCATCTTGGCTATACTCATAATCAATATAATTGCATACATCATCATAAATATGAACATCTTGCAAATAAAAATTTGACATTTTAAAATAAAAATTGCATAAAACTTAAACACACAATGCAAAGAAACAAAGAAACACACTCTTTCTTTTCCCTCTTTTTTTTTTCTTTTTCCTTTTTTTTTAATGAAAAATGAAACTTAAATGAAACACACTAAATCTAGATCTAGATCTAATAAGTGCAATGCAAGAGAAAGCAATAATAGTTTCACGTCGGGTTCACCAAAATGTGTAGGGAAAAAAAGTGAGACTAGGCTAACATGCCCTAATCCTACCTTTCGACACACATTGTGGAATACGAAAGAGCCTAGAGGTATCACACATTTGGCTACTTCTTTTTGTGGAAGAGAGAGCCACGGGCTACCTATTAGGGTTTCTATTCCTTTGTTGTAATTGAAAGATAAAATGATGCAAGTTCAATTCCTAACCCCAAAGTGCAAGTATGAACTAATAACAAGATTGCAGAATTGAGATTAAACAATGGAAAGCTGTAAACACAAGGACAAGACAAGAATGCAGATGCATACTCGGAGTTAAAATCTGAGTGAAAATTTTTGGGACAGGGGTGCAGGCACCACTGTCCTGATACTACTCCTAAAACTGTTGTTTTGCAACCTGAAAAGCTATCAGAAAATGTTGAGACTTGCTATCTGACTGAGGGACCAGGGTGCCCAGCGCCACTGTCCTGGTAGGACTAGGGCACCCCATGCCCCTGTCCTGGTCTTTTGCCCTGAAATTTGGTGTGTAGCTCAGTTTCTGTCTGCTTCTGTCGGATCTGCAACTTGCGGCATCGTCCGAATCTCAAAATCTGCACTTATATCTGAAAAGGTATGGTGGGTGGCTATATAGGGTTTTGCCTTAGTCAAACCCCCGCTTTGGTGATTTCCACCTCCATGAATAGCCAAGTTTTATTGTAAAAGTAGTGTGTGTGCAGACCTTGTATGTGTGCAAGATCCTAAAATGCAAGTAAGCAAACTAGAGCAACCTAGAAAGTAAACCCTAATTGCTTGTAAATGATAATTTAAATGCTCCAAACCAAGATGCAAAGTGATCTAAAGCATGAATACAAATGATATAATGAGGCTTATGCAAAGACATGAAAACAACATGAAATCATACCCAACCCCAAGGGAGGGGTACAAGCCAATCTTCAGTCGGTGATCCCTTATTGCTCTTCAATGCTTTCAAAGCCCTACATGGATGAATGAAATTGATTAATACTTGATGGATGGATGTTGAATGTTATTGAAGTCTTCAAAGATCTGCTCTTTCACTGCATAGAAGGTCCCTGAAACCAAAATTCCCATCCTTTCAAATGAAGAAAGAGAGCTCTTATATATGAAACCCTAGGTCTTAATTTCAACTTTTGGCCAACCTAGAGATTGAATCTCCCACCAATTTCTTGGGGTTAAGCTTTATTTTATGATTGGATCACGCTCCTAAAATTTGAGGAAAAATGTCCGAGACCGTGTTCACTCCGGGTGCCATGGTCCCGACGACTTCTCACCAAATTTTCAGGGCTGTCGGATATGATGATTTTAGAGAGAATCCCGAAGTTACAAGTGATTTCAAGATGTTTTGAGCCCCGAAATCAAGCCTCCAAGTTCAAAATAGGACCTAATTAGGGTTTTTGATTAAATGATGTATTGGAGGAATAAAATGAAAAGGGCACACTTTAATGAAAGGATCCAACTTTATGATGTGGAAGATGATGAAATAGAACCTTAGACCTAATTAATTTAATTAATTAAGTGCTAAAGGGAAAATACGATGCAAAGTGCAAGATGCGCCAAGGCGGGAGCTAAACCGAGCGTGAAATTGTACCCCTTTAGCAAGTGCATACAATTTTTGACGCTACAGTTACCCTAGCATTTTTCAAGCCGAAAGGCATAACATTCCAACAATATGTTCCCCATGGACAGCTAAACGCAATTTTATCTTGATCCTTTGGGTTTATCCTGATTTGATTATAGCTAGAGAAGTCATCTATTAATGATAATATTGCTTGGCTTGCTTTTAGATCCACAATTATGTCAACACTTGGCAAAGGAAAGTCATCCTTCAGACATGATTTGTTGATGTGTCTAAAATCTATGCATATTTTGAGGCTTTTGTCAAGTTTTGAAACTGGTACAATGTTTGAGATCCTTTCAATATAATCTATAGGTAGGATGAATCCGACATCTTATAATTTCTCTAAATCTACTTTGACCAATAATGCCACATGTGGATTCATCTTTCTTAATTTATGCTTGACTAGTTTAGCTTCTTGAGTGATGGATAAATGATGCATGATTAGATTCGAATCTATTCTGGGTAGGTCAGCATAAGACCAGTAAAAATTATTTTTCTTTTCCTTGAAGAATTTGATAAAATCTGGTTGTTCTTCTTTTGTGAGTGATTATGCCAGATGTAAGGTTTTAACTACTACTTTAGTACTAATGTTTATTGATTGAGTTGGCTCAATCAATATTGGTGACCTTTCTTGATAATGTTTAGGAAGAGTGTCAATTATCTCATCTTTAGGTGCCTCAAAAAGGTTTTCACCCTCAGATGCATCCTTTATTTTCACTTTTCTATGACCTAATACTGCCATTGACTAGTTTTCACCATTAGATCCTTTGTTTATTTTAGTTTTGTGATTGAGAGACTTGGCACTCCCCTAATTACAAATATCATTTATTTTGTTCATTGGTAGAATATGTTTATGGATTGATGAAACATAGGGATTGGATAATGGATTCACCAGTTTGGAATATTGGTATAGCATGATGTTTGGGTTCTTCGCAGTCTATGAGATGAGGATATATAAGTAGTAAGGAGTCATTTGGTGGGTTATGATCAGCCGTTGTAAGTTTCATGATAGAGATATTGTTATAGTCATTTGGGATACTAGTGAGGTCTATGATATTTTTGAGGTATTTGACGGTATTATCTTCGATGTTGCCTTGTTAATATTATCATTGTTCGTTCTCACTAGCCTTGTAGATATGCCTTGGTCTGAATTCAAGCAGTCAAGACTTTGAGCTTCGTCCCTCCTAAGAAAGAGATGTGTATGCATGGATGGTATCCACCTCAATATCATCAGTGATATCACAACAACTATCCCACCCATATTCATTGGAATCAGTTTCAAAATAACTATCCTAGGTTACCTCACTATATCTGATAGGTATGTTGTATGGTGACAAAAGATCACTAATGATTGATACCAATTTAGTAGCTTGTTCTAATTAACAGTCCATGCTTCCTTATACTCTTCCAATTTGTTCATACACTATTTACCTTTCGTGAGTTGTAATTTCTTCAAGTGGTGGTTTTACCTTGGTTTGATTATGTCCTTGCACATGATGCACTTTCTTATAAGAAGCTTCCTCCCTTTGGATGGCCAGTTCTTCTTTTCAGTTCTCATTTTCTTGATGTTTTTTCTCTTTCCTGGTTGTTTCTACTTCTTGGTGTAGTGCTTCTTGCCAAAAAATTTCATTATATTTTTTTTTCTCTCCACTAAGTTTTTTGCTAGTTATTTTTCTTCTGCATATGTAGCACATGTTGTCAATACCCCAGTCCTATTTTGTCTTTTGCAAATTGTGAAGGAGGTTGCAAGGGTTCTATAATGCCTTCTTGGTGCTTGCCAATAGGTCATTTTCCTTTGTATCCCATTCATTGCATGATCTAAAACTCATTTCCATATTATTTTGTTAGTACAACCACTTCTATGGTAGCACCTCTGACTTATTCTTCATCCTTGTATAACTAACTAAGGATTTCTTTCTCTTCTAATTCATCGGCCAGTGTGCCTAGTTGGATAAATTTACCATCAAAATTGGTGATGGGTCGTGTTGCCTGATGTCTTGATGCGGAAGGTTGTCCATAAGGTTTTGGTGATGTTGCCAATTTAGATAGACATAAGGGTTCAAAAGAGTACTTCCCCATGCCTTGGTCCTTGATTTTCATCTTTTTTTTTTAATTATATGGATAGAAAAATGAGTTCTTCTTGATGATTGGATGTTGAGAAAGCTTGGGCCTCCCTATTGTGTGGAACCAAGCTATCTTGAGCTGCCCCCATAGCATTGTAATACTAAAAAGTGCTATTATCTGCAGATATTGAAATTTCCTATCTATTGTAAGGGAACTTGATACATTGATGGTATGTGGAAGGCACATCTTGAATTTCATGGATCCATGGATGACCCAATAGTATATTATATGTCAGGTCTATGTCCAAGACTTGGCACATGGTTTCTTTTTGTACCAAACCTACCTAAATGGGTAATATTAAAGTTCCTTCCAATGACCTCTCTTCATCATCATAGGCTTTGATGGTGATTTTCTTTTTCAGATCAATAGACTTCTTAGAGAATCCCAATGCATGGATAAGGTTTAAGTACATATATTAAGGATAGCCCCTCTATCTATTAACATTCTTTTTATTCAATGTTTATAGACTAAGACTTTGATATGGAGAGGGGTGTTAGGCAGATGATTTAAGGAGACATCATCATGTTCGAAAAAAGATATGTTATGTGGCCTTGTCATATGGGCCACCATGGCTTGGAATCAATCAATATCTAGATCATTTCGAAAGTTTGTTTTGATAAGTGCTTGTTCCAAGGTATCCTTGTATTTTGGTGAGAGTTTGAGTAACAAAAGTATAGATATTTGAGCGTGAGTTCTCTGTAGTTGGTCAGCTAAGTTATATTGAGTCTTGGGGAGAGTTGTCGATGTGGATGTGTTCCCTTTCAATACATATTTTTGCGCTTTGCTTGTTACATTTATCGACGCATGTTCTTGTTTGTCTTTATTTTTATGACATTTACTTGATTTTTATATGTCGATAGTGATTAATGGTGTTCTGATATAGGTGATTTATACGAGTTCCTTTGGTATTGTTGGATGTTCAAGCTCCTCCCTTGTCATAATTTGGAAGAGGATTTTTGAAGGATTCATGGTCACCATTTATTTTGTGACCATCAACTGTTAAATTTCCACTACCTATCATGTCTTCAACTATGTTCTTTAGCCTCATGCAATCATTTATGTTATGTCCTTTGTTTCCATGAAAATCATGATAATGTGAGTCATTGCACCAAGGTGGTTTGACATGGGGTTAAAAGTTGCTTGAGGTTGGTAATGTGATGATTTTATTTACCAAGAGTTCACAAAATGCCGATTCTAAGGTGTGTCCTAATGGCATGCATATGTGTTGATTATTTTCCCAAAAATATAAAATAAAAGGGAAGAAAGGGATTCTCAATAATAATAAAAAATTTACATTAGGCAAAAATTTAAAGTATTTTAAGATGGAAGAAAATAAATAAAACAACCAATTAAAAGCATATGCCTTAATTAAACTATTGACTTTTGCATATTGTTGTAGATGCACTAAGAGGTATCATGATAATATAGAGTTCCCTCCAAAGTGCCACTTCAAAAAAGTAGATTCTTTAAAGATTGTCTAAATAATCAAACACCCATAAAATTATGGTATAAAAATAATATTCTAGCAAATCAGACACTTTTGTAGTTAGCTATATTTTTTCTAGTGGCCAAAATATTTTGATAATATTATAATGATAAGTTCAACATGTACTTGCACCTAGGTGGATGCTAGTCTCCTTATTCATGCTTAAAGAGGGATTTTAATCTTTTAGCCCTAACTTTAGCAAACATAGTAAAAATTGGGAAAACAATATATCATCAAAAAGCTTATTCTAACAATTTTCTAGTGATGTAACCCTGATTATTAGATTTTGTTCTTGGCTCCTATTATTCTTAGTCAAAGTTAGATCTTCTTTTTATTCTCTCAAACTCATAATTTTTTTAGTATCTATATTTTTTCACAATAATTATAACATTAGAAAGATAATTCAAAGATCTTTAGATCCACTCATTCACTTTTTCATTAATGCATAAAAGCATAATAGGATAAAATCATGCCTAACACTAATGTTGAGTCACAAAAGCTATAAATTACTATCACTATCTTTCACAATACCATATATAATCTATCTCATTATAAGAGGTTGAAAGATCAATATTGCAGTTACAATATAATTCAAACATCCTTTCAACTTGAATTACATGATACATACAAAATAAAATAAATCATGATAGTTTATAGGAAAAATTAACTGATTTGAAGCCCACTATAATTTATAAACCTCTACGTCCCAATGATGGTATCCATGCCAGCTAGTCTAGTGGAATCAAAAGATCTACTCTTACTATTATGGGACATGGTCATACAAGCCATAAACACACACCCACACAAAACATTAGACATAATGTTAAGATAGACATTACACATGCCATAAACAGAGAATAAGCACACTACACATGCAAATCATGATTAATCAACATTAGATGATAGATAAACTACCAAACTTCAATGGTAAAAATAATAATTGTATAAATTAAGGATCTCGCATTGGGCACACACACCAATGAAGAAAATGAAAAGTACTCATTGGGAAAACACATCAATAGAATAAAACACAAAAACCTCATAAAGATAATTCACCAATGATATAAGAAAATCACTAAAAGAGAAAAACATCAAATCAATAAAAGGAGAAAAAGAAAAAGGATTAGATCATAGAGAAGGATGTAGGGACTATCATTGCTAAACTTACTAGATGGCTAAGAAAAATTAAGTTCTTTGATCATATGAGATTAGTAGAGTTACTTTAAAATGGAATACCATAAATAGACAAGAAATTCATAGAATAAGGGCTAATCAGAGTCATGTAAATGATTAGTCTCTTAGGCCTTTCATGGTTAGTAGAGACAATAATGGCATTCATATATTTCTCATCCTGCATGGAAAAAGAGTTTAGAGGTGGGATTTTTTTGAGAGACCTATGAGAAGAAGGAGATACCACTACAAAATCATCCAAGGCATAATACAACATATCTAAGTTTCATATTCCTAAGAATCTATTATCGAATGCATTAAAACATTGAAGAAAGAGATTTGACATAAGTTATTCACATAAGCTACACTAAAATGTAGGGGATGATATTTTCTACACTTAAGATGATGAGTTTTCAAGGAAAAACCCCTTAGCTACCTAACTAAAATAGTGCTCTAGTGATTTGGGAAAGATAAGGTTTGAATGTAAATTCTAATTGCACTAGATTATGAATAAAAAATAGATATGATGATTTTTTCATAAATATAGATTGCAAAAAAGTTTAAACTACAAAAATAGGAAGATTAAAACATGATGATTAAGTTAGGTTTTGAAATGTGTGAGAGCCAGAGAGAAGTGAGGCTTTCATCTAAGGCAACATAGGACTTTGCAAATGATGATGGTGAAGGGGAGGAAGAACCCTGTGGGTCGGTTTCCTTCTTTGATTCCCTTCGACTGTCTGTCTTGCTACTAATGGGTCTTCTTCTGTTACTATCTTTGAAGGCTTTACTTGTGGCAGGGTAGGTGTGGTGGTTCCTCTATGTGGGGATCACATTCTCCTTGTCAATCCTGGCTCTTGGGGTTTTGTGTACCTTTCTTCTACAGTTAGCATTGCCTGTGGCTTGCTTGCGGAGACTTATTCTTGCATGGAAGGTCTTTGGAGAGGGTTTGGCCCTTGCGGTTCATCTACAGATCTATAGTCTCTAGTTCAACTATTTTGTTGTCATCAGAGACTTTTCCAAGTGCTTCTTCTTATCAATGTTTTCCTTTCTTCCTCATGGCATTGGCATTGGTGGGAGTTAAAGGTGATTCTTGGCTTCTACAAGAAGTGCAGGAAGGGCTCCATGTTTTCTATGTTGGGTGTTGCATCGATCTTTTCTTTGTTCAGTGGTGCTAAGGTTTTTATTGTTGTTTATGTTCCTCTCCCTTGGGGGGAAATGGTGGTTCCTCTTGTCTGTGACCCTGGCGGTATCTCTCATCTTTTCCCTTTGGGATGCCTTGTGCCATGGGCTTTGGATCTAGTTCCTTTGGAGGGGGTTTTTATCCATGTTGTGGGTCTTTCCTTATTTGTCCCCTTGATCTGGCTCCTATCTCTCATATCTCAACATATTGGGTTGTTTCCTATTAGTCCTATTTTGGTGGCCACATCTTTTATTGAGGCTAAGATTGTGGGGTTTGGTGATAACCATTATCCTATTGACATGGAGTTGGAGGTTGTGATGTATGTCAATAGGAGTAAGGGGAAGACTGTTGATTACCCTGGTTGGTGTTGGTTTGCTTGTGGGTTTGAGCATTGGTTGTCTTTGGTTTTGGAGGTTTGTTTTCTTGAGGTAGATGATTTTTTGGTTGCTAGATCCTTACTTTCAAGTTCTTTTCTATCTTCTCCTATTGAGTTGGGGATTTCGGGGATGCTTGCTAGCTTGGATGTTTTTATGCTTAGGCCTCCGTTTCAGCTCAAATTTGTTGAGAGAGCCACTACAAAACCCTTTTTTGTGGTTCTCAAAGCCCCTTCAAAACCTAGTTATGAGGTTAGGAATGCCTTCCAAAATCCCCATGTTTCTATTCAGCTTATTTTTCTTGTTATGTTTTATCTTCTCTGGCTAGAAGGTGATAGTTTTCAAGGGTCTAGTTCAGATTGTGGTTGTTTTTGGTTATGGATGAGATTTGTTCTTTGTTGTCTTAAATATTTATCTCAGGTTAAGGGAGTCAAGAAAATCCATGTAGGTTGGTTGAGGGTGCCTGTTAACACTCATCATTTGTTCTTTAGTTTGAGACTGTAGCTTAGTCGGTGTGGCCAACATGTTCTGTACTAATCATATCTTAAGTGTCTAGCTAGATTTTCTTGTCTGAGGTAGTGCTGGTGTCTGGCTAGATTTTGTCATCTTAGTTGTGTTTTGGCTACTAGTTTTCATTGATTATTCTCCATTGTAGCAATGATCTATGTGTTCCAGATCTTTGCAAAATCTAAGGGTTTCGGGTGATAGCCCTGAAAATTGAATGCATGAGAATTGTCAATTTTGAGCTTAAATATTGATTTTTATGGTTTTATTTTCATCCTCTGTCAAGATCCAAGACCTAGGTTTTATCAAAATTTCTTATGTTTTGTGAAGAAAACCCTAGCAATGATAGATCTTGTCATTACCTTTTTCTCACTTAAGGCTGAGAGTTGTATTTTGATCCGGGTCCTTTTTATTCTTAAAGTGATAAGTGGTGGTGTACCAATTTTATGAATTGATTTTCCTAATTTGAGTGTGAAAATTTCCTTATTCCTGGTCTCCTTTTAATATTTGTACCCATGCCCTCTATTTTCCTAAGCCCAAAATTCCTAAATGTTTCAATCGATTGATAAAAGAAGAATAGATCTAACAGTCCGCACTTCCTCATGATCAAAATTGTAAGAATGATAAACACCATGGTATCACGAGATGATGCCACATATGCTTGGTGGAGAAAGCTGAACTAGTATTTTGATTTTTCAAAGTATTTGATATTACCAGTTCCCATTAGTTAAAACCTGAGTGACTAAAATGGAATATTTCTGCATGAGCCTATATCAAGCGATAATGTTTTAATTATGGTCTGAGAAATGATCGGGAGTTAGCAGCCTTTTGTCAAGTTATCGATTTAGTTAAAGCAATAAAGTGTGAACATATCTGAAAAGTCCTGTGTTCCTGCAATGGAAGTTTCAAGGGTGATAAAGATAGTGACATCGCGAGATGATGCCACGTTTCTTGGGATGACCATAAAGACCTACTGTGGGGCTGCTGACAGATTCTGGTCAAAAGATGATATGGTGCTGATTTTTCATGACTTCGTGGGTCAGCGCATACAAATGGAAGGTCAAATGCCGCATTGACAAACAATGATCATTTGATTTGCGAGGCTGGGTAATATCTGTGGCTGAGGTTCAAATGTGAAATTAGGAAGGATCATTAAAGACATTGGTCGTGGCCTGCATAGCAGAGATAGGGTGAATAGGATGCAGACTTGTCGATTTAGGATGGTTAATGACAATTTGGGACATTATATTGCCAGATCAGTCTAGAAGGATCATATTCAAATTTTTTATTTTAGTAAAGGATTGATTCAACTAGGCAGGGACAATATCTCAAAGATGTGAAAGGATCAGGATAAGCTTTAGGTTTATTTGATGGATCATGAGTTCTCTGATGAATTTAGAGATTTTCCTATTAATGGGAATCCTGAAGCAGAAGACTGTATGCCCATGGAAGAATAAAATCAAGATAAAATCACTCGCATAAGGTGAATCTTGATAGGAAGATATAGTGGATGTGATATGCATGCTTTCTAGTGTCCATAGTTAGCAAGTTGAATTAAGAGCACCAGAGTGATGATCTTTTATAAATAGGCACTACAAGATGAAGTGTCATAACTATAAATACAGGGAGGTGGTGACTACTTGTAGGAGAAAATGAAGCCTTTTCATTTTTTGAGTGCAAGTTTTTCTTCTATAAGGGGAATGATGTTTGATGAAGTTCATAAATGGACTTTCTATATGCTCTATAATACCGGATGGATCTTTTCTCTCATATCTGAGTATGTTTATTGTTAGAGGGGATGTGAAAGTGGGAAGGATTGCCAGAGGGGGCATGAAATACTTTTCTTATGAAGAAAGGCCATGCATGGCACAACCTCTACTTCTACTTTGTCGCAAGATGGGAGGGGTTTTGAGAGAGAGCCCACGAAGGAATGAAAAAGGAACAAGTTTGGGTAGGGAGTGGAAACTAATCATTTGTGTGGTTGCATGGAAGTTGCAACCCCTCCCTAACATATTTTGTTTCCCCTCTATCTCCTCCTTCTACTTTCTCTAATCTTGGTCATGAAGGTTGAAATTCCTCCTCTAGTTTGGAGGTGACTTTCCTTCTTTTTGGGACTCATTTCCCTTTCCTAGAAGGGAAATACTCAATAGGAAAGAAGTGTAACATCTTAAACTCCATCTGAAGGTGTTAGGGCATTAACGACAAGGCTCAAATGATTTCGCTCCTATTGATTTTCGATTAAGAATGATGATTCACAGGTGCCAGCACATTAGTATGGAAATATTTTTGTAACATAATTTCATATGGCCTTTTAGGCCGAGTTGTCAAGATTGAAGCTATGGTTGACATGTGTCTTCTGGCTAGAAGCTTGTTGCTCCATTTTTTCTATAAAAAGGGAAATCATGTCCATAAGATTGGTTTAGATTCTTTGGGATAGGTTCAGGGCTTGTTCCTTGGGGTTTTTTCCTAGTCTGTTTCCAGTAGTGAGTCTAGGTGAAGCTAAGAAGTTGTAAAGTCTTTTACAAAGTAAATAATGAAATGTTGTAGTATCAAGTTTTGCACAAGTTCATGAAGGAGTTATATGTAAATTTTATCTTGTGATAGAGATATCATTTTGTTTAAATAGAATGTAATTCTGACTCTTCTCTCTCCATTGCATGATTTTATCAGTTTTTAAATGAAATCAATCAAGGGTTTATTTCATTTAGTGCATTGTTATGATGTATTTATATTTTTGTTTATACTCCAGCCCAAAGGGTCAATTAAATTGCTTAAATAGATTTGTAGAATGATAGGGCTTGTTCAAGGATTTAGATAAGTAGTTTTGGGTTGGGATCACAAATGAGATATATTGTAAGGTGGTATCATCTTAGATTTTATGTTATCAGATCAAAGTCTATCACATTTTCAAGTTTATGTTTCATATCTTTTAGGTGCCCAATGGAGTAAGGCACTAATCACTTCTTGTAACTGGCTTTATTCATCAGCCTTCTTTTGGTCTTTATCGATGAATCTCTACAAATCTTCTAAAATATCATAATACCTTGGTTGAGTTTTCATGTATTTTCAAAAAGTTGTCCCGCCCATCTCATGCTCCAACCAAAGGTTGAGGATCACTAAAGGACTTGCCATCCTTGAGCATTCTCCCTTTCTCTTGAGTCCTTTTATGAGATAATTTGTTTTTTTTTGGTAGATTCTTGAGTATTGTTGTAGAGAACAAGAAATTCACTAAGGGGATCACCCTCCTAGGTTCTACAAAGCCCAAAGTGTAGAAGGATCTTGTATCTTTATTGAAGTTGGTTCAAGCCTGATAGATATTGATAGTCAAAGTGGCTTGTTAAAGGTATTTGGAAGAATCATCTTGGTCTTTGCCATGTGGCAGTGTAAACCCATTTATTCTGGGAACCAACAAAAATGGTGACTCTGGTGGGGAGAATATGAATTGTATGAATCTCTATTTAAATTGATTGTCTTGATATATTATTGAGATTATCCCATCTGAGTCACCAACAAAAAAAGTGACTCTTTTGAGGAATGTTGCATAAATTTGTATAGGTTTTTTGTGATTTGATGGTTGAGAATTGCTCCCACGTCAAAGGAATTATATCTTTTCCTATAGAGTGAAGAGTTTCTGGATCTGTCCCTTGTCAGTCTAAGTTAATTCTCATAAATGTTGTCAGAGAAATCTACTATAGTCCATCTTTTGATAAAATGTTCTATCTGGATTTGTCCATTTTTCAAGATTATTTATAATACCTCACAAGTTGTGCGTGATGACTCTAAGACTTTGAGATCTATGCACCAATGTGCATTTGTGTGAAGAACAACCAAGGAATTTGCACAAGAGATGAAGCAGGTTCGAGATCATATGATGAAGTACCCCGACATGCTGAGGACAAAATCCATATAGTGTCATTTGATGATAAGGAAGTATTGTTGTTAGGTTCCAGAGACAACTGAGAGGGGGGGGGGGGGGGGTGAATCAGTTGTCAAATAAATTTAAATCAAAAACAATTTAACCAACTTAATGATTAATACCGGTAAAGTAGTTAAGTATGTTGGTAGAAAGTTATAACAATTAATAGCTATATCGGTAAAGATTAATGCATGAAAGTAAAACAAAAAGTCATCCACAACACATAACACCAATATTTGTACGTGGAAACCCTGTAAGGGGAAAAACCACGGTGGGAAACCTTACCCACAATTAGATGATACTACTACACATAGTACATGTACATAAATGGGGTCTACACATGCAGAAAGGCCAACAACCTAGAGCTCACTGCTCAATCACAAAATGGGAGTCACACTGACTACAATTGGATGGTTAAATCCAATAAGAATGTACTGCAGAAAATAGCATCTTCATATGCTGGATTCAGTACTAGTGTAATGTTGATATGCTTTCACAAAAACCTAGCTTCACCATCAAGTGATGTCTTCATGTATAACTCTGCTTAATCTCGTATATACCTTCACACAATCCTTTTTTGCATTCCACATTTGATCTTACAAATAAGATCTTACATTTATACCATAACCTAAGACCAATTTTAGTAGGTCAGCTCTACAAGATATTACAATAAAAACATTTTACAAACAATATAATATCCGATGCAATAACCGATTGAATATGTTGGCTTAATGCATTTACAAGAATAATTAATCATCTCCATAGTGTGCCATGTTGATCTGGAAAAGATAAACCTACGAGTGTAACCCTAGACCTATTTCCCGATAACAGTAAATATGCAACTATGAATATACCAATGAACAAAACTCCAGGACAAGATGTCCAAACGATGTCTTTGACATAACCATGTGTCTTCCATGCCATTCCAAGTGTCGGTGATCATTATATCTTGCCGGTGTACCAGATACCAGTAACTGTGCAATAGTTACTTGCTTGCCAGTGAATGTTGTTGGATCTCCAAAGTGCCAGATTTGATAAGAGTTTAGTAGGTGTTGACATCAATGACAAAACCATACCAAAGTACCAACAATCTCCCCCTTTGGCATTGATGGCAACACAAGATGGAAAAACCATCAAAGTGACAAAACAGAAATGCCAAGTACCAAAAACCAATAATCTCCAAAAGATTATAACCAGAAAGTAATAATCTCTCCTAAACAACAATCTCTCCCCCTAGGAGAAACATTTGTTTTCCTTGTGTTTCTCAAAGTTTTTCCATACAAATCTCTCCCCAAAAGATAATAAAGATAATGTGTTTTTCCATAGATATCTCTCCCCCTTTGACACCAAATGCCAAAGTTACAATAAAACCAAGTTCATATACAAAATACCAATCAATTCAATTTACCAACTACTCCCCCTGAGAAGTAGCTTCCTCATCAAAGACCGAAAAAAGATTTCTCTGTTAATTCTACCCGTTGATGACAATCTTCAACTGTCTAAGTCTCTACTGGTGGTGGTATGACTCCAAGTTGATCTCTGAGATATTCAAAGGTCTCCTTAGGAAAAGGTTTAGTGAAAATATCTGCAATTTGCTCTTTAGTATTCACATAAACCAGTTTTATCTCCTTTGCTTCAAATTTTTCCCTTAGAAAATTCATTTTGATAGAAACATGTTTGGTTTTAGAATGCAATACCGGATTCTTAGATATATCAATTGTTGCAGTGTTATCACAATGGATAGTAATAGGTTCCTTGCATTTTACCTTTATGTCTTTCAACATTTGCTTAAGCCATAGTACTTGTGCACAGTTAGTTGCTATTGCAACATATTCTGATTCTGCTATTGATAAAGATGTACAACTTTGTTTCTTACTCAACCAAGAAACTAATCCGTTTCCAAGAAAGAATGCTTCGCTGGTGGTGCTTTTTCTATCATCCACATCTCCTACCCAATTTGCATATGTGTATGCACATAATTCAAAGTTTTCATCTCTAGGATACCATAATCCAAGATTTATAGTTCCTTGTAAGTACCAAAAAATCCTTTTTACTGCCGATTCATGATTTTCTCTAGGATTACTTTAAAATATTGAAACAATACATACTACATTCATAATATCAGGTCTAGTTTGTGTCAAATATAGTAAACCTCCTATCATAGATTTGTATCTAGTTGGATTAACAGGTGCAGATTCATCCCTTTGTGATAATTTGTCATAGGTGTGCTTACCGGTTTAGAGTTCTCCATCCCAAATTTCTTTAGTAACTCTTTTAAGTATTTGGATTGACTAAAGAATATACCTTTATTAGTCTATGAAATCTATAATCCTAAAAAGAATTTTATTTCTCCAATCATAGACATTTCAAATTCTTCCTGCATTTTAATAGAAAATTCCTTACATAATCCATCTTCTCCTCCAAAGATTATATCATCAAAAAATACTTCTATAATCAAGATGTCATCATTAGTTACTTTATAATATAAATTATTGTCTGCATTTCCTTTAGTAAAACCAATCTTTAAAAGATACTTATCAAATCTTGCATACCAAGCTCTTGGAGCTTGTTTTAGTCCAGACAGAGCTTTCCTTAACCTGCAAACCATATCATTGTCATCTATCAAATAAAATCCATCAGGTTGTTCAATGTATACTGCCTCTTCAAGATCTCCATTCAAAAATGCACATTTAATATCCATTTGATAAACTTTGTAGTTCTTGTGTGCTGCAAAAGCCAAAAATAATCTGACTGCCTCAATTCTAGCTACCGGTGCAAAGGTTTCATTGTAATCAACTCCTTCTTTCTGAGAATATCCCTTACACACTAGTCTTGCTTTATTTTTGACAACCTTACCATCTTCATTAAGTTTGTTTCTAAATACCCATTTGGTTCCAATTACATTTTTATCTTTAGGCCGGGGAACTAATGTCCAAGTGTTGTTTTTCTCGATTTGTGCTAATTCTTCTTCCATAGCTTTAATCCAAAATTTATCTTCACATGCCTCATTAACAGATGATGGTTCAATTTGAGAAATAAGACATAACTCTTCATTTTCTAATATTCCTCTTGTCATAACTCCTTTAAACTTGTTTCCAATTATCTAATCTTCAAAATGATTCAGTCTTACATACCGAGGTGTCTTAGTTTGTTGTTGTTTCTCAATTACTGTGGAATCCTCAGATGATACCAGGGTAACTAGATCTTCATTCTATACCGGTGGATTTAGAGTAGGTTCATTTGTCAAAATTTATGTTGCCGGTTCAGAGTCTATATACCTTGAAGTTCCTCTGAATTGTTCATCAATCTTTACATTTGTACTCTCAACAATTTTCTGCAATCTCTTGTTAAAACATCTATATGCTTTTCTCTTAGATTAATAACCAAGAAATATTCCTTCATCACTTGATCAAATTTGCCAATATACTCATCTCTTTTGATATAACATTTACTTCCAAAAATTATGAAATACTTAAGAGTAGGAGTATTACCAAACCATAGTTCATGAGGGGTCTTACCGGTTCACCTTTGATGTGAACTTTGTTAAATGTATAGACTATTTTTCTGACTGCTTCTCTCCAATATACATGTGGTAGGTTTTCTTCTAATAACATACTTCTTGCTACATCCAAGATAGTTCTATTTTTCCTTTCAACAACTCCATTCTGTTGTGGTATTCAAGGTGCTAATAGCTGTCTTCTGATTCCATTCACTTCATAGAATGTATTAAATTCCTTAGATGTATATTCACCTCCATGATCTGATCTTAAACATTTGATTTTCTTACTGGTTTCATTTTCTACCATTGCTTTGAATAGTTTGAACTTTCCAAGTGCTTCTGATTTTTCTCTAAGAAAAGTAACCCAACACATTCTAGAATAGTCATCAATGATTAGCATGAAATATCTATCACCTTGTAAGCTTTTAGTTCTAGCTGGACCACATAAATCAATGTGAATCAAATGAAGAGAATTCTTGGATTTTTTGGAATACTTTTGAAACTAGATCTAACTTGTTTTCCAAATTGACATTCCTTACATACTGTATTCTGAGGTTTGACAATTTTAGGTAAATCTCTAATTGCCTTAGTAGTACTGATCTTTACCATGCAATCAAAATTTACTTGACAAAATCTCTCATGCCATAACCAACTTTCATCTATATGTGCAATTAAGCATGTCTTTTCATTGTTATTCAAATGAAAGATATTACCTCTAGTCTAATTATCGGTTGCAATTTCCAAACCAGTTCTGTTCATGATTTTGCATTTTCCATTTTTAAATTGTAACTGAAATCCTTTCTAAACTAATTGACCAACTGGTGTAGGAGCACTCTTCTAAGGGCTCCTACCATTTGTTTTTGTTGTGATTTTACTTCTTCATGAAGCCATGTAATGTAATAAGAGCCAAGATCTCATTGGTTTTGTTTAGGTCCTAATTTAGGTCCTAGGTTCACAAGTCTAGGTTGATTTTTCTCTTGAGGTTGAGGGAATGTGGGCCTATTGATGAGTTTGGGGTCCTTTTGGCATGGTTGTGCCTAGAGGATAGCCTAATAAAGGCCTACAAGCCAAGAAAAGCTACATTGCAAAAGTTGCTTAAAAGTTGCAAAAAGTTGCATGACAACTTTTCAAAGTTGTCATGCAACTTTTCCACCAAATTGGTCATAACCTTAGCTTGGAATTGGGATCCCTAACCTTGGCAAACAAACTGAGGCAAAGACATTTTATATTGTTGCAAACCCTAAAATGAGCAGTGAGATGTCATATTGTATGGCCAAAGGAAAATCACCTTGACTGTGACTGTGTTTTTGTTGCCAGTTGGCACAAATGGAGAATTAAAGGATTGATAATGGATTGTTCTAGAAACTAAATTATGTTGAGAGTCTTGTATAGTGTTTATACTTTCATTTTGAGCATTTAGATTAGTTTTTTTTTGTAGGTGTTGTGTGCTTTGTAAATAATTTTGTAGTTACCTCTTCACTATCCATTTTTGGACTTCTTTGTGAAAATGGATTGGTAACTCCTATCCCCATTGTGGAAACACCATGAAACCATGTTTTATAGGAGTATAGACCCTGTACAGTATCTCAGAGGAAGTAGGGCCCTAGAGAATGTAGGAAAACCTTTTAAAAACCCACTCCTAGGCGAGACTGGTCTATGCCCGGCTAGGAAGGGTCAAGGTTGTAGAGGTCCATGAGAGAAAGGAAGGACAAGGAAGGAGGTACCCTTTGGAGGAGTTGAAGAGAGGTGTGTGGAGCATCATTGGTGAGAAGGAGGATCTTCCACCAATCCAGAAAAGGTGGTGAAGATAGCAAACCAACTCTATGACCCTGGCAGGCCTTAAAAACAAAACTTAATTTCACCTAGGGCAGTGTACAAATACTTGGGGGCTTAAAACTAGGAAAATCCTTGAGCCTTTGATAAATGAATAGTAGTCCCTTTGGGAAGTTTTACAAGTGTTGGCATTGTTTGCAAGAGGAAGCCCTAATAGTCCGGAACGGAGGCCTAATAGGGGCTCATTCCTTGTAGCCCTATTTTGTAGGAAAAAAGTAAAATTGTGAAATCGGTAACAAGAAGGAATGTCAAAGCCTCTTGGAGGCCCATGAGTGGTTGGAGAAACATGTCAAAGACCTATCCTATCCTTGCTAGGACCTGAGAAGGTGTAGGAAGAGTTAAACCCTTATTAGCCTATGTAAGGGTTTTTGAAGCTTTTGAGTAGGTGAGAGCTTAGGAGAAGAATCACATGATGTTGGTGGGAGGATTGGGCAAGGTCAGGGGATCCCACATGCAAGGGAAGACCTAGAGACCCTAGGATGTGGTTGCAATAGTTGGTGATCCAAGGAGAGGATCAAAGAGAATAGACTAGGCTAGTCTATCCCAAGCCCATTCCCATCAGATTGTTATCAGGCTTGGGATCTAGTTATTCCACAAGGTGAGTATTCCTACAATGATAGTGTATATAGGACCACTAGAAGGAGTCCTTTTGAGGCTATCTATGGAAGACATCCTAGAGGGGTGTGTGAACTAAGAGAACATGGTTCAATGGAGATGAAGAGTTGGCAAGTAGAGGACTTCACTCAAACCATCAAGAAAGTACAAGAACAGGTCAAGAGAGCCATCCTAGAGTCTAGGACTTGGGATCTAGTTATTCCACAAGCTAAGTATGCCTACAATGATAGTGTAAATAGGACTACTAGAAGGAGTCCTTTTGAGGTTGTCTATGGCAGACATCCTAGAGGGGTGTGTGAACTAAGAGAACTTGGTTCAATTGAGATGAAGAGTGGGCAAGCAGAGGACTTCACTCAAACCATCAAGGAAGTACAAGAATAGGTCAAGAGAGCCATCCTAGAGTCTACTCAAAAATTGAAAGCTAGAGTGGATCAAAAAAGGAGAGAGGTTCAGTTCAAAGTGGGTGACTATGTGATGGTCCATTTAAGTAAAGCTAGAATGCAAAGCGACAAGACTACTAAGTTGCAAATGAAGAGGGTAGGCCCTTATAGAAATCTATCCAAATATGGTGAGAATGCCTACAAGGTGGATCTTCCTTCAGATTTGGCTATATCATTAGTCTTCAATGTTGCTGATTTGATATTATACAAAGGTGAAATAGTAGGGCAGACTGAGAATCAGCCCAAGGTGTTGCAGGACTTAGATGTGAATGCCTTGCCTCAAGTGAAGTAGCCCATAGTAGAGTAGATCTTGGAGTCAAGGGTGAAGAAGTCTACTAGACACCAGGTCTACATGGAACACTTGGTGAAGTGGGCAGGTCAACTTGTGTCTGAAGCTACTTGGGTTGAAGAGGGCAGGTTCAAGAAACTTAGTATTGATCCAACTCTCCCCTCTTCCCTAGTTCCTTAGTTTTGTGAAGAGGGGGATTATGGTGTAGGAGCACCCTTCTAAGGGCTCCCACTATTTGTTTTTGTTGTGATTTTTCTTCTTCATGAAGCCATATAATGTAATAAGAGCCAAGAGCTCATTGGTTTTGTTTAGGTCCTAGTTTAGGTCCTAGGTTCACAAGTATAGGTTGAGTTTTCTCTTGAGGTTGAGGGAATGTGGGCCTATTGATGAGTTTGGGGTTCTTTTGGCATGGTTGTGTCTAGAGGATAGCCTAATAAAGGCCTACAAGCCAAGAAAAGCAACATTGCAAAAGTTGCTTAAAAGTTGCAAAAAGTTGCATGACAACTTTTCAAAGTTGTCATGCAACTTTTCCACCAAATTGGTCATAACCTTAGCTTGGTGTTGGGAACCCTAACCTTGGCACACAAACTAAGGCTAAGACATTTTATATTGTTGCAAACCCTAAAATGAGGAGTGAGATGTGAGATTGTACGGCCAAAAGAAAAACACCTTCACTGTGACTGTGTTTTTGTTGCCAGTCGGCACAAATGGAGCATTAAAGGATTGATAATGGATTGTTCTGGAAACTAAAATGTGTTGAGATTCTTGTATAGTGTTTATAATTTCATTTTGAGCATTTAGATTAGGTTTTTTTTTGCAGGTGTTGTGTGCTTTGTAAATAATTTTGTAGTTACCTCTTCACTGTCCAATTTTGGACTGATTTGTGAAAATGGGTTGGTAACTCCTATCCCCATTGTGGAAACACCATGAAACCATGGGGTATAGGAGTACAGTATCTTAGAGGAAGCAAGGCCCTGGAGAATGCAAGAAAACCTTTCAAAAACCCACTCCTAGGCGAGACTGGTCTGTGCTCGGCTAGGAAGGGTCAAGGTTGCAGTCGTGAGAGCAAGGAAGGACAAGGAAGGAGGCACCCTTTGGAGGAGTTGAAGAGAGGTGTGTGGAGCATCATTTGTGAGAAGGAGGAGCTTCCACCAATCCAGACAAGGTGGTGAAGATAGCAAACCAACTCTGTGACCCTGGCAGGCCTAAATAAAAACCCTTAATTTCACCTAGGGCAGTGTATGGACACTTGGGGGCCCAAAACTAAGAAAATCCTTGAGCCTTTGATAAATAAATAGTAGTCCCTTTGGGAAGTTTTACAATTTTTGGCATTGTTTGCAAGAAGAAGCCCTAAAAGTCCGGAATGGAGGCCTAATATGGGCTCATTCCTTGTATCCCTATTTTGTAGGAAAAAAGAAAAATTGTGAAATCGGTAACAAGAAGGAATGTCAAAACCTCTTGGGGACACATGAGTGGTTGGAGAAACATGTCAAAGACATGTCCTATCCTTGGTAGGACCTGAGAAGGTTTAGGAAGAGTTAAACCCTCATTAGCCTATGTAAGGGTTTTTGAAGCTTGTGAGTAGGTGAGAGCTTAGGAGAAGAATTACTTGTTGTTGGTGGGAGGATTGGGCAAGATCAAGGGATCCAACAAGCAAGGGAAGACCTAGAGACCCTATGGTGTGGTTGCAACAACTGGTGATCCAAGGAGAGGATCAAAGAGCATAGACTAGGCTAGTCTATCCCAAGCCCATTCTCATCACCAACACTCAAAAAATTATGCTTTAATCCTTCAACATAGTAGACATTGTCAGTGTTATGCTTACCATCAAGAGATATTGAACCCTTACCTTTGATTGAACAAGCTTTGTCATGTCCAAATCTCACTAAGCCTCCATTGTATTCTTGAAAGTTCAAGAATTTACCTTTGTCTCCTATCATATGATGTGAGCATCCTAAATCGATGATCCATCCATCCTTTACTTCAACTTTAACTACCAGGGCCTGTACTACTGGTTGAGTAGTAGGTGCCGGTTGATCTTCTGTTATAGTAAAAAAAAACCCATCCATTGTCTGTTGGATCCTCATCAGAATCATCAGTCACACCTTCATCAGCAATGTAACAGGATTTGTCTTTATTCTTCTTAAATCTATATCTCTGATATTTAGGGTTAGGCTTGTATGTTCTTCTAGCTTCTTCTCTTAGTCTAGCATATCTATTGGGGCATCTTGAAGCCATATGACCAATCTTATGCAGTTAAAACATTTAAAGGGTGCTTTACCTTCATACTTACTTCCAACGACCTTTAGGCATTTTCCTTGCAAATAGTGCTTTAAGTTCTTCAAGTTCTTCATTTTCTTTCCTACTTTCTTTAAATTCCCTTACATAAAAGGATTTCCAATCAGATTTTTCAAATGATGGAGTAGATGATGTTGATGGTTTAAAGGCCAAATCTATCTTTATAGTAGCAATAAGACCAAATTCTTCAATTTCAAAAGTTGAACGTTTCCCAATTAATGTATCCCTAGTAACTGATGTATTAGGCATTGTTCTTAACTCATTTATAGTAGTGACTTTCATTTTATATGCCAGTGGCGATCCTTTTAAAACTTTTTAAACAATTTCATCCTCACTTATGGTTCCTCCACAACATTTAATACCCAAAACAATTTCATTTAATCTTTCCATAAAAGTAGAAATCCTTTCATCTTCTTCCATTTTCAGATGTTCATACCTGACTCAGAAGCTTTCAAGTTTTGCAATTTTGACTATGGAATCTCCTTCATTTATTGTTTCCAAATGATCCCAAATAGCTTTAGCAGTAGACCTATCTTATAGTCCCATGATTTGTTGATCTGATAATACACTCAAAAGTGCTTCTCTTGCTTTGCAATCATTTTCCTCATCTTTAGTCAAGTTAGCTGGACTAGGCTGACCTTGTACATCAGCAGTATAACCATTCTTTGTAACTTCCCAGATGTCTTTTCCAATGCAATTTAGATGTGTCTCCATTCTGATCTTCCATATGCCATAGTTGGTTCCATCAAGTTTAGGATTGTCCTTCTTGAAATAATTAGTAGACATTGGATCTCCTCAAGTTGTTAAACTTTTGCAAAAGAGGACTAAGCTCTGATACCAATTGTTAGGTCCTGGAGACAACTAAGAGGGGGGGGGGGTGAATCAATTGTCAAATAAATTTAAACCAAAAACAATTTAACCAACTTAATGCTTAATACTGATAAACCAGTTAAGTATGCCAGTAGATAGTTATAACAGTTAACTGCTATACCGGTAAAGATTAATGCATGAAAGTAAAACACAAAGTCATCCACAACACATAACACCAATATTTGTACGTGGAAACCCTGTAAGGGGAAAAAACATGGTGGGAAACCTTACCCACAATCAGATGATACTACTGCAGATAGTAAGTGTACATAAATGGGGTCTGCACATGCAGAAAGGACAATATCCTAGAGCTCACTACTCAAACACAAAATGGGAGTCACACTGACTACAGTTGGATGGTTAAATCCGATAAGAATGTACTACACAAAATAGCATCTTCATATGCTAGATTCAGTACTGGTGTAATGTTGATATGCTTTCACAAAAACCTAGCTTCACCTTCAAATGATGTCTTCATGTATAACTCTGCTTAATCTCGCATATACCTTCACACAATCCTTTTTGCATTCCACATTTGATCTTACAAACAAGATCTTACATTTATACCATAACCGAAGACCAATTTTAGTAGGTCGGCTCTATAAAATAATACAATAAAAATATTTTACAAACAATATAATATCCGATGCAATAACTGATTGAACATGTCAGCTTAATGCATTTACAATAATAATTAATCATCTCCATAGCGTGCCATGTTGATCTGGAAAAGATAAACCTACTAGTGTAACCCTAGACCTATTTGTCAGTAACATCAAATATGCAATTATGAATATACCAATGAACAAAACTCTAGGACAAGATGTCCAAATGATGTCTTTGATATAACCATGTGTCTTCCATGCCATTCCAAGTTTCGGTGATCATTATATCTTGTCGGTGTGCCAGATACCAATAACTATGCAATAGTTACTTGCTTGCCGGTGAATGCTGTTGGATCTCCAAAGTGCTAGAGTTGATAAGAGTTTAGTAGGTGTTGACATCAATGACAAAACCATACCAAAATACCAACAATTGCAGTGTTGTACTGAAACAAATCTGGCATATGAAAAAATTCCAGTTGTTTGAAAATTATGTGTAAAAATGTTCCCTAAAGAGTGAGAGAAGCACTAAGGAAGGGAATGGTAGTGATTATTTTATATACTCCTGTGTTACAATTTCCACATTTTGTATGAAGTTAGATGGAGTATGTTTTGAGCTATACAATGCAATAGTTTAAGATTTATGGAAAAAGGAAGGAAGTAGGGAAATGAATAAAAATGTGTATTATGTGGTTGTGCTTCCCTATAAAATGTAGAATATAAATGTGCAACCTCTACCAAATCACCATAGAGATTTATTTATAGGAAGATATAAGCCATTGAATTTTAATGGTATCCAAGGTTTCCCAAATCTTGTTCTTGGGGAACAATTGCTAGAATTCACTAGGAAAAGGTCAAAATCAGCACACCAACATTTGCAGGAGTTTCTTGAATTAATGGGAGATTTTGTGATAAATCAGGAAGATGTTTTCATGAAGTTGTTTGTTCAGTCTTTAAAGGAAAATGCAAGAGATGGGTTTTCTTACTTCCCTGTATGTTCTATCTCATCATGGGATGAGCTAAAGGGAGCATTCATGGAACAGTTTGGTGAAAGAATTAATCCAAGCTCAGTTATAAAAATATTCATGGGTATGCAAAAGGAAGAACATGAGTTGGTACTTGCTTTCAATCTCAAGTTTGCTAGGGAATTGGATGAAATTCCTAGTAGCTATAAACCAAATGATGCAGTATGTTTAATTGTTTATCTGGTATCATTTGACAAGGAAGAAAGTTATGTGTTGAGAGATAGAGATCCTAAAACTTTGCATCAAGCATATAAAATAGAAATGGATATTGAAAAAAAATTGAATTACGGAATCCCTAGGGGTTATCTATCTGCAAGGGTATGCTATTCCATAGTATTAGAGGTTAAATAAAGGCATGTGTCAGAAGATAAAGATCCATTTCAAGACATATGCATCCCTATTGATCACACTATCCATGTTATTGATTATGATCTAAACAAGAATGTGAATGAAGAGAACTTGTCTCAGATAGTGGTTATTCCTCATATTGATGAAGAGAAGGCTAATAAGAAATTATTTGACATATTAGATGTATAGATGGAAATGATGCCAATCAGTTTTCTAAGTGTTAGCAATAGTAATTATTCAAGGAATAACATCTCACAAGAGATTTGTTCGTAGTCTTGTGTCTCAGATAGATCTGAAAGTGAGTATGAAGAACTGGAAAGGTGTATGTCTGAAATAGATGCCAATATGCAAGATTTGAAAGATATTAATGTAGTCTCTCAGGAAGTACTTATACATGACAATGAGAATTCAGTTGATGAGAAGCCATCAACTTTTGATGATAATATCTGTGAGGATTATGTTGTTGGGTGTTGTTCTATTTCAGATTCTGATTCCTTGTTTTGTGATGAATTTGAAGTTAAGGTGAGCAATATTTTTAGTAAAAATATCGATGCATTATTTGATGAAGATGGAGATGAAGATCAGTTGGTGCTTTGTTATAATGTTTTTGAGAAGAGTTTTCATATTGTTGTTAACCCTTTGTATGAAGAAATAAGTGAGAGTTTGGACACTATTGCACCAACTTTTGAAGTAGATAATTATAAAGATAAATATATGTTTTTTGAATTAATGATAAGTACCAATGATCAGTTTCTTCCTTTGGTTAATATTGTTGACATCAAACAGGATACAGAGCGCAAGAGTGAAGTTTTTGTCTAGTTTGATGATTTGCAGTTACATGAATGGGTCATTTATGATTCTTTTCCTCCTCTTGATAACAATTTTCTTTATATGATCAGTAAGAAGATGGATTCTTCAGAGAGTCCCTTTTTCAATAAGCAAGCTGATGTTGCAAGTGAGACATGTTTTCCCAGTTATGTGCTAGGATATGAGATTTATTTCTTTTAACTGGATGATGTTCTTATAAAATGGGATATTGGTTGCAGTCAGGATGTATGTTATGTTTAATACAACACATATTTCTTACAAAATGATAAATATTCCATATCTTTGCACAAGTTTTAGTAGTAATTGCAATGATAAGTTTAAATATAGTAGCTAGATGAAAGTAGCCAGTGGGTTTGAAAAATGGTTTTCCACTTATGTTATTAAATTACAATTGGTGCTTTCAGAGAAGAATCATGTTTATGACAAAGGAAAATGCTAGTTGATATTGACAGATGGCATTAGGCCATCACATGTGGTTTGACCCTACAAGCCACAAATAATTTGGGGTAGAGTAATTTTTTTTGACTCTATGCCCAATGGAGTGATTAATAAATTTCCTCTTGAATTGCTTGTTCATGGACAATTTTTGAGGTTCTACTTTTCTTAAAGTAGATGTTATCCATGAGCATTAGTTAGCTTCTCTTTGGTAGTGTAGTTTCCTTTTCTATTGAAGTTATCTTGTCCAGGTAACTTATTTTTGGTTTTCTCTACAATTGGTCTACTTCACCAAAGATTCCAATTTCTCACTTCACTCCTGTGAAATGAACATCCCCAACTAGAGCCACTGATAGCCCTAAAAATTGACTGCATGAGAATTATCAATTTTGAGCTTAAATATTGATTTTTATGGTTTCATTTGCATCCTCTATCAAGATCCAAGACCTAGGTTTTAGGGTTTATCAAAATTTCTTATGTTTTGTCAATAAAACCCCAACAATGATATATCTTGTCATTACCTTTTTCTCACTTAAGGCTGACAGTTGTATTCTGATCCAGGGCCTTTTTATTCATTAAGTTCTAAGTGGTGGTGTACCAGTTTTATGAAATGATTTTCCTAAAAGTTGTGTGTGAAAATTTACTTATTGTAGGTTGCCTTTTAATATTTGTACTCACTCCCTCAATTTTCTTAAGTGCGGAATTCCTAAGTGTTTCAACCTGTTGATAAAAGAAGAATAGATCTGATGGTCTGTGCTTCCTTGTGATCAAAAGTGAAATAATGATAAAGACCATGGTATCAGGAGATGATGGCACATATGCTTGGTGGAGAAAGGTGAACCGGTATTTTTATTTTTCAAAGTGTTTGATATTACCATTTCCCAGCGGTTAAAACTTGAGTGACTAAAATGGAATATTTCTGTGTGAGCTTATAACAAGTGATAATGTTTTAAATATGGTTTGAGAAATGATTAGGAGTTAGCGGCCTTTGTCAAGTGACTAGTATAGTTAAAGTGGTAAATGTGAACATATTTGATGGCTCCCATGTTCCTGCAATGGAAGCTCCAAGGGTGATAAAGACCGCAACATCATGAGATGATGCCATGTATCTTGGGATAGCCATGAAGACCTACTATGGGGATATTGATAGAGTCTAGTCAAAAGATGATATGGTGTTGATTTGTCATGACTCTGTGGGTCAGTAGATACAAATGGAAGGTCAAATGTTGCATTGAAAAATAATGACCATTTGATTTGCTAGGCTAGGTAAGATCTATGACTGAGTTTCAAATGTGAAATTAGGAAGAATCATTAAAGATATTGGTCATGGCCCGCACAGGAGAGATAGGGTGACTAGGATGCAGACTTGTTGATTCAGGATGGTTAATGACAAGTTGGGAGATTTGTATTGTCAGATCAGTCTGTTAGCACACATTTTTATAAAATATTTTGTGCTATTTCTTTGATGTTTTATATGTACATTTAAACATAAGATCATTTATTATTGGATTGTATGTGTATGATATGTGTTGCAATATTAGAAAAAATCCCTCTGTGACCCTGGTTTTTAGAATTAGACAAGCACCCCTAGGGAATGCTAAGGGTTGGAACTGAGTATGAATTACATGAGGAAGTTTCAACATGATAGCTTTGGGAGCCTTATAAGGCATTCTCTAGGCCTATGTGATAGTCTTTGTCATCTATTAGCACATGTAGAGTTTCTATAAAAGGTTACAAGTGAGAGTGATATATGAAGAAGAGCTTAATTTTAATAATTGCCAAGTTTGAACGATTGGTGTAAGTTACCCTGATAAGACTGACTGGCATAAATAATGAGAAAAATTATAGGCATGACCTAGATAGATCACTCTGAAGGAGAACCAAAAGGAACTATAGAAGAAAGTGCTCTTCAACATAACATTCATTATCGAAGGCATGAGAAAAATGTTGTGTCGATAGCTGATCAAGGGATTGGTATAACCTATACCAATGAAAGAGAATGTGATGTAGACAGTAAATTTCATCAGGTTATCAGAAAATGATTTCTCATGCTACCCCAATACCCGATGTGACAGATGTCAAAAGGCAGTGTCATTGGCATGAATTTATCTGATGAAGCAACATCAAAAAGTGGGAATACTAAGCCATCAAGATAACTCAAACTATCGGTGAAAGGAGTTTTGGGTTACACTGATACCCGATAAGAAAGACAAAGATGAGCACAGAGGAGGAGGTTATCGGTATGCCTTACACCGACTAAGGAGAATGCAAAGCATATGTTTTGAAATAATTGGGATATCGGACAGCGTAAGAAAAAGCTACCTCGATACCCGATAGGGTATATATCATGATGGATGGGAATGACATTTCATTGGGATAGCCTACACCGAGGTAAGTGACTAAAAGAGCGACAAGTAAAGTCATCGGGATGACATCAGCCCTTCAGAGGAAGATATTTTCCACTACGTGGAAACCCGATGATGAATCTGAAGTGGTTATTGGGAAGGAGACCTCATCAGAAGAATATAAGTGAATGGATTTGAAAACAAACATGCTAGATCCCGATGTCATCAGGTCATTGGAGAAACATAGGAACAGTTATCCAGACACCCGATAATCTTTGCAAACTGATGACCAAGAGGGAGGTTTAATCAGGAAATCATATGCCGATAGACTGAAGAAGTGAAAGCGAAGCACAACCATGAAGTAAATGTCATCAGGTTATCAGGAAAACATAAAATAAGTTGTCTCGATACCTGATAAGGTGACCCGGTGTAACGAATGAGATGTGGATTGCCAAGGGGGATTCATCGAAATAACTTTTCACTATCAGAGGAATGTATTTGGAGCTATGACGAAGCTCAATGGGAAGAATTCCATGCAGGAATAAAGTAGGGTACATCAGAATGACTTACGCTGATGTGATATAAAGGTGAAAGAAGAATATAGCCAAGAGGCGAAATGATCAGTGAGACTTATGCTGATCGAGACGATGGGTGGTGCCAACTGGTTGAATTATCAAAAAAGTTATGCCAATTAGCTATTGCAAAATCTGATTACAAATGGATCGACCCACAATTATTAAATGTAGAGAACAGGTAGATTGGTATTTGCACGAGGCAAATCATAGTAGGATTTTAGCTGAGTAAATACTAATAATCTATCAAATCCATATATGAAGAGTTGGTACAAAGATTTTGCATAACACCTAAAGCTAACAGAGAGATTGAAGCAAAATTAAACTACAGAGAATTGAACTGCAGAAAGATTGAAAGATTCAAATATGGAGGGCTTTAGTTCCAAGGGCAAGGGGAAGGTCACATAAGTCTCTCAAAGTGCTTCTAAGAAGTCCAAAGGGAGAGAAGGTGCATAGAAATGAAATTTGTACCAGGATATGATTGATCAAATCAACTCATCAGGAGCCAAATCCTAGAGATCAAAAATTAACCTACCCATCCGTGACCAACTAGAGGATGAGTTCAAAGAAATTGGTGATGTATGGACTAGGATCAGAGGTCAAGAATTATTCCTATATCATTATACAAGGAGAAATAAGCTGGCTCCAATTTAAAACCCATGGATCACTAGATTGGGTAGGCCTATAGTCCCTATAAATGTCTTTGTAAATGTCCAATTGATGAAAACATTGGCTAGGGCCTACAATGCTGCAAAAAGATGTATCCAGTTACATATGTTGATGCTTTCATCCATATCTCAGTAGCCACCATCTAGGAGGTTTTTGGTCTAGGTTTTGAATCTAATGTTCCTTTGTGTTTTTAGAAGCTAGAGGAAGAGTATACAAAGATGGACACTGTGGACAATGGATGGAATTTGTCCATTCATTAGGACGAAAAGGGAAAATTAAGAGAAGATTATGGGCCCCCATTTGAAATCAATATCATCAGGAATTATATGTAGTATACCTATATGGCAGGTGGTCAGGTGGGAGGAGTTGAAGTCCCAGATATAGCTCGGATAGGACCTCTGGTCCTTGCTACTGACACACAGATGCATGAGTCGAGGCAATTCAACTATGCTATTTATGTTGTTGAGAAAATACATTGGGGTTTCTTGAGCCTTCAAACTATCCCTCATAAATATTTTAAGTTTTATTCTTTGTTGATGCATGTGGTCTTGTTTTATGGATGACTCAGGGGAATGTGGCTTGAGGAGATAAAGTTGAAAATTCATGGTAAGGATGTAGAGGAGCAACCTATATAGTTATGGTGGTCATTGTGGGATTCGTGTTTCATAAGATCCCATTATATCAAGCTTGAGAAATTTTTAGTTTAGCCTTTATTTAGAGCTTTTGGAGTGTCTTTTTATGTGTCTTTTTTCAGAGGAAATGCAAAGATTCCTTAGACCCCATGAAAATGGGGATACCAAAGTAAACCACAATTGGGGTGACTGGTATGTGTTGCAAGACTTCACCTATGTTAGGTTTTTTAGGTTTGAAGCAGCTCCATATGTGTTGCTGAAGCATGCACCTGATAGGATCTCTTATCAGGAGATTGTAAGGCAGATGAGTGTCTCAAATGCAATGCATTTTGGGGGTGCTCAGAAGCAATTTTTCTTTCCTAGGACCTTACATTTTGGTGATTTCACTATTGTCTCCACAAAGGTATATGAGATCATTGACAAGAGGTTGATAGAAGACTATAACCTCTATGAGCACATAGGTCGAAAGAACTATGACCTTGAGGGCTACATCCATCAAGGTAGGAAAAATAAAAATCTAGGTGATTACTTTCATGAGTATGTAGAAGCCTGGGATATCTTCAGGAATAAAGAGTCTGAGGAGGACATGTAGATAGTCCAAAGTTTAGAACTTAAATTGGATTACAAGAAGCAATGGCTATAGGAGATAGGTGAGGAAGAAGAGGGAGAGAGCGAGTCAGCATAAAATGAAGCTATTTCAAGGTTTAGGAGGCCTTAAATGGAAGAAGAGCCTAAAGCATAGGACATAACTATTGCAAGCATAAATGTGGATGTGGATGTTAGGCTAGAGGAGCATACCTCTTTTGTGTCTGATGATGAGTTCATCAAGTCAAAGGAATTCAAGTCTTTCTTGTAAGGGGAAAAGGCTAAGAGAAGAAATTCCTAACATAACGCCAGAGAATGAGGCAAAGATGCTTAGGAAACTAATGGAAAATATTGATGTAGAAGTGGAAAGCATGACTCCACAAAGGGGTAGGAAGCTTCTTGTAGAGGCAGGGATTATCTTGTTTTTAGGTTGGGATCTTAGCACGTCTTTAATTTTTTATAGCCTCTTACATTCAAATAAGAAGGATTTCAAATTGGACATTCAAGGCGTGAATGACATCTACATCAGATCAAGATATGATCTAGATGATGAGGCTATGTGGTTGTGGGCTCTTTATCTACCAAATAAAAGGCCAAAGATCATAGATATGGACAAGGCTTTTGGACACATGATGAAGATGAATGTTGGAGAGATTGATCCCATGGTCATGACAGATATGGGTGTTGATATCTCAAAATTAAACAAAGCATAGATGAAGATGTTGATGAAAGAGGCAGGAAAGTATAAATATTTGTATAAAGAACTTTTGAGGAGTAGGGGGTAGCTTGTACCCCAGATAGCACATGAATCTAAATTGAAAAAGAAGTGTGAAGAGATGTACAAGGAAAACAAAAAATTGAAGGTAAGAATACAAAGTATAAGGACAGACACAACATGTGTTTTGTTGACAAAACAGTTTGAAAATCTGCAAAAGGTATTGGAGGAATTCTGGACTGTTTACCAGAAAACCATGGATAACTCATTATCACACCAAAGGATATTTAATAGGTTAAACATGCTAATGAGGATCAGACACTGAGTGAAAAATGGATAAATAAAGTGAAAAGGCTAATTGACACTCATTAAGAATTCGCAACAGAATTAAATACCGAGTATGAGGAGTGTAAAGAGATCGTCAATCATGGATTTCCAAGTGTAGTTGATGATGTAGGGGTCATGAAGGACAATCACCAATGGATTACTGAATGTAGGTCTCTACTCAGTTCAACCCTTAGCATTGTTCATGTGGATGCATTGGACATGAATGAAATAGGGGAGTAGGTTGAAGGTTTTGTTACAGTAGAGATAGTGGTCAGAGATAAATTATCTTCAACTCTACTACATATAAAGAGGAGAATATCTTCAGCACATCCAAAAATATGGTCAGTGGCTAGATGGAAAAGTCTAATCCATGTTATTGTCACCTATTTTAGTTATAGAAATTAAGAGGGATAGTTAGGCATTTTGTTAGTCTTCGTTTGTACAAATGAAAGGGTGTATCCTTTCATTTATATCATTTGAGTCATGTATGTATAGAGAGTCATTTTGTATTCTGTAGGGGACACAATAGAAGTAAGATTAGGATCTTTTTAGATTATCTGTTGGAATTTATAGTGTTATGTAAGATAAGTCTGTAGAAATAAAATCCATTTTGTGCAAACAAGTGTAATCATGAAGTATCTATGAGTCTATAGTTTTTGTACACCAATTGTTCCCAGAAATCAATATACAAGGTCCAGTGTGTTCATCTTCAGATCGTTTCACATCATATTATATTGATGATTTAAATCTTTCAAATAAATCTAAAGAAGATTTGTTGCAATGTTTTATCATCTATTAGTATAGAGATAGCAGAATTGGTTTTATTGTTCTCATAGCATACATTGTGGATATTGCAGTGATAGTTTGTTTCTTCACACTATCTCCAAAGATTACAATTATTTGTTTGTTAAATGACATGTAAATTGTCAGATAAGGCACTAACATTTTTCTAGTTTTTTGTGAATAGATTGAGTGTGCACAAAGTCCTCATTGGAGAAATGTTTTACTAGTTTTTACTTGCCTTGTTCTTTCATAATATCTTATTTCCAACAACATTCTGTTACAACTTTTATTCATATTCAATTATACTCAAATCTTCAAATTAAAACAAGTTAAAAGAATATCAATAAAGCATGGTTGTAGGAAATTATTTGCCAGTCCTATAAATAGTTTAAATTAACTATAAAGAAATCTCTTTATGCTTTGGAGATTGGGGTATACCCATCTAGGTATAGTGGAGCCTAAAGTGCAGAGGAATTTGGTCTTCAACCATTCCTGTTCATTGGCCAAGGCTGATTGAGGAATCAGTAAGAGATTTGCCAAAGCTCTCAGATTTCCAATTTGTGGGTTTGGGAACCAACAGATTGGCGACTATGCTGGGGAGTTATAATTAATAAGTATTCAAAATTTGTGGTGGTTTTGTTTCAGACTCTGTTGGAGGAAGGAGCCCAGAAGATTAATAAAAATATAATTCCTCTTAGGAGGTGGTGACTTTACATTTAATATATGAGTAATAATTGGTATATCGAGAAATTAAGGGAAACCCCTAGGAATTTGTCAATAAAATTCATGCAGGGGAGAAGATCTTAGCACAAGGGACAAGGTAATCTTGTTCAATTGAGTCCAAAAAGAAGAAGCAAGGAAAAGAAATCAGTTTCAAATATGGCATTTGGGGGTTATAAGAAGTTTCCTCATAGAGAGGATGGCTCTCCATCTAGTGATAAATTATAAAATATGGAGAAAAATCCTTTTTATATCTTAAATACAAAAGATAATAAAGGTAGTTATGATGAAACCTTGACCGCTGAGGAACAAGAGTACAAACAATTGGCTGAAATTATTCTTAGAATGGCTGATTTAAATGGAAATGAATCTAAAATAGAAAATGCTTTTAAGAGACAACTAGATTGGATATTGCAGAAACTTGGATTAGAAAGAGATGTCATTCAAAGCCCTAAGTCAAAAAGGTTTGAGGAAGAGCAGGGAAAAGATGAAGTAACTAGACTAATAACCCCTAGGTATAGTCCCCCTCACATGAGAAACTTGGAACAACCATTTAGGGTCTAGGATAATCCATTGTCTTATGTTTTGGATAATAATTATGAAAAAATAGATAAATGGAGAAATACACCCTACCATGAAAATAAAAACTAGTATAATTATAGACAATACAATAATCATAATGGTGAAAGAATAACTAACAGTGGGGAAATTACTGGTAACTGGAATAATAGAGATAGGATCAACAACGTAAGCAATAATGGAGAAAATCATGGCAATAATAGAAACTATGGCAACAATGGCAATGGGAACAACCAAAATGGAAATAACAATAATGGTGGAGGTAACAATGAAAACAATGGTAATAATGGAGGAAATAGAAATTATCAGATTAACAACTATGGTTGCAAACCACCTATGACCATTGAGAGGTATAAATAGTTGGATTTTAGTGGGATAGCTGGATATCCAAATCAGATTGCAAACATTTGAAAGATAGTTATTCTTAAATTCATAGGAAGTGGAACTAATTCTGCAGAACAACATGTAATAAATGTAAAAAATACCATTGAAGAGTTTGAAATCCCTCATGAAGATGTTTTTCTGATATTATTTGTTCAAACTCTAATAGAGGATGTAGGAGAATGGTATAGGAATCTTCCTGACAAATGTATTGGTAGTTGGTAGGAATTTGTGACAATATTCTTGGAGGAATTTGGAGAACATAATGACACTTCATTTGCACTTCATGAGTTGACTAGCATAAAAAAAAATCAGAATGAATCAGTCTATGAATTTAATAAGAGGTTTAAAAAGTTTCTTAATAGGATGCCAACAGATATTAGACCTATTGATTCATTTTTTATTAATTTTTATTTAAGTTCTTTTGACAACAAGACTCATTATGAGATCTTATCTCATAAACCTACTACTTTGCAGCAAGCTTTTAAAACAACTAATACCATTGAAAATAACAGAAAGGTTGTTGGGAGAATTTGCAAGAGAGATGATCCAAATTTATATAATCCTAGAACAACAAAAAAGGATGAGTTTGGTCAAATCATGGACATGCTGAAGGACATGAAGGGTAAGCAAAATCATAATGAAAAACCACCCCCATATAGAAGTAACAAGCCTATAAGTTACAATAGACCAAGATTGTATGACATGCCATATAATACAAGCTGGAAAGATGGTAAACTGATGAATGCAAATCTAAGCAAAGAAACTCTTGATCCATTGAAGAAGGTAAACAATTTTGTTGAAAAATATCCATGGTGTGAAGTATGCAATTTACCCCATGTTGTAGAACAATGTATGATTTCTCAAGGTTTTGTAGAAGAGAAGGACCATGAAAATGAGTATGAACCCATAGTAAATGTTCTTTCATCAGATCTATTTTGTGGTAGGTGTAGGTTAGGAAATAGGAAATCATCACAAACAAGATAAACATAACAGCTCAATCACAAATGCATTCATTGCAATGATCTAATCCTAAACAACACTCAATAGAGACATGAGATAAAGCATTCAAAAATGAAAGATTATGCAAACCATAGACATGACTTGAATGCTTCTTCATGTGGCTCCATTGTTCTTCTTTCCTCTTCAAATGGTTGGATTGTAGATCTCACCTACAAGTGCACACACACAATTGAAAGCAAGATGGACATTGATTATTGATCAAGAGTACTAGAAGCATAAATTCGATAGTCTGATTAAGGATTATTAATTAGCCTTGATTGATGAAGATAATCCAATTTATAGAAGAATTGGAGAGATGACAAGATTAGCATGATGCAATTCAAATGGAAATTGCAAATCAATATGACAAATTATGACAAATTATGCACTTTCTATGCAAAATTTGTTGATTGATAATTTATGACAAAATATGACACATTCTATGTCAAAATTGATTGATTGTCAATTATGACAAATTATGACAAATTGAAATGTCATTCCCATAGAATTAGGAGATGAAATAGGAGGGAATTGAAATTAGAAATTAAGAAATTAGAAAAATTGAAATTGATGAAAATTAGGAATTAGAAATTAGGTAAATGAATTAATAATCTTTCATTTATTAATTAATTCACAAAGAGGAATAATTAGCCAATTAAATGAAGATTTAATTGTAATGAGAAGACTTAGGATAAATAAGTAATTTATTAATCCTAAAGGAAGAAAATGATAAGCAAGGTTAAATGACTAAATCATGAAACCCTAGAAGGTGAATTAGCAATGCGAGGATGACAATTAGGTCCTGATTGAAGACAATTAATGTCGATCGTGATTTTGATTTAACAAAGGACCAATGTGATAAATGATTTGATTGAGAAATGTGCCAATTGACGAGGAACAATGATAAATTGATCCAAATTGACATAATTGAGATAGACAACGATCGATAGCGAAATGATCACAAAATGACAAAATTGACAAGAGGACAAGAATCGATGACAAAATAGATTGCAAGACAACAAGATTGGAAATGACCACGATCGATGACAAATCGATCGCAAAATGATAAAATCAAACAAGACAATGATCGATGACAAATCGATCGTAAAACGACAAGATTGATAAACCAATCGCCAGATGATAAGATTGAAAAGAGGACAAAACCCTAGTTAGAATTGATGATGTCCAAAATGATAAGATTGATAAGAGAGAAAAACCCTAATTAGGATTGACGATGTCCAAAATGATAACAAATTAGCATGCACATTGATGCAACAAGATAAAATTGATCAAAAATCATGACTGGATAATGTTGTCGACAAGACCAAATTCTAAGGAGAGATGAATGATGAATATAGAAGAATGACTCAATGCTCGCAAATGATAAAGATCAAGTGCGTGACATAGGAGAAATGTTAATGCGACACAAAAACCTAAAATGAGGCAATGTGCAAATGTTAAAGTATGACTCCGCAAGCATTGACCATTTTTAGGTGTCTACAGTAGGGATGAGAATTCATTTGAGGGTGAGCAATCATCAGATGTACAATGGAGAAGAGAGATCCAGCAACATACTATACAATAGGTTTTTACTGATGATGAAGTGGACATCCCATCCTTGAGGATATTGTTCCATAATGAAGAGCCTATGCATTCCTTGAGGAAATTAACAGATGAATAAAATAAAGCCTATATTGTGGCAGTAGTAGCTCAGGCAAAAAGTAATTATCAGTTAAGAAACAAAATAGTGAGCCCAAAACAAGGTAAGCCATTTGGGATATTTGCAAAGGTTCCTAAAGATAGTGGAAACAAGGACACCATCGCTAAAAAGGAAAAGGAAGTTCCAATAGAAAAGGACAAACAAACATAACCTCTGAAATTAATGAAGCAAATTGAAAATAAACATAATAGTAAGCCACTCTAAAATTGTAGATCATTTATGTCTCAGGCTTTATCACAGGTGAAAATATATGTGCCCTTGCTTGAGGTAATGGAATTTCTTGATTACAAACATGAAACATTTAAGATTTTGTCTAACATTGGTGAAGTAAATAAAGAGGATCATAAGCCAAAAGATGAAGATCCACCTGTTGCCTATTTGGGAACTTCTATCACTAAGAATCTTACCTAGGTTGATCCTTTTTATCTAACTTTGATGATTAACAATTAAATGGTTAAGAATTGTAAGATAGATTCAGGTACAACCATGAGCATAATGCTAGAAGATGTCATGAAAGGAGTTGGAATGCATGTGGACACTCGCTATGGGAAATGCTATGTTATGGATAACAGATCAGTCCCAATTGCTAGAATTATGAAGAATGTGGAGTTTCAATTTCTAGCATGCCCTGATACATCATATAAAACAAACATTATTGTTGTGCAAGTTTCACCAAATTATGGGATGTTATTATCAAGGCAATGGTCAAATTTGGTGGGTGGACATGTCCAGCTAGATCTTTCATATGCAACCATCCTAGTAAAAGGGGCCAATCTAAGGATTGATAGAGAACCAAGATCATCCTACCTGATAGAGGAGGTTGATCTGAACGAGACAACATGTTTTCTCCAAATAGCTATAGATAAATTTTAGGTAAGTATTTCTAAACCCATCCAATCTAAAACTGACAAATTTGAAAATACTATTGAATTGCATGAGGATAAGATTTGGAAAATGTATTTTGATGGTACTTGTAGTAAAGAAGGAAATAGAGCCGGTCTAGTTTTTATTTCTCCTAATGAAAGATCATTCAAATATTCTTTTTTGTTAGCTTTTGAATATACAAACAATGTCGCTAAATATGAAGCACTCTTGTTATGCCGTAAGATGGAAAGTAAATATGGCTTTAAATTACTAATAGTTTATGGTGATTCAGAGTTAGTCGTATTTCAAGTAAGGGAAAGATTTGCCACTAAAAAATGTAAGGCTTCGAAATTACAAAAATGAGGTGTTGGATTCAATTGAAACTTTTGATACATTTTCTATAACATGGATTGAAAGATCTAACAATAATTTGGCTGATTTTATGGATAACTTAACAATTAAGCATAATGATATTCCTTTTGATGACATCACCCAAGTTGAAATAAAGACTAGACCTATAGTACCAAATAACATAAAAAATTGGCAGATAATTTATGATGATAGGGATCTTCTAAAATTCTTGTTTTGTGAGGATCAATATGAAGGCCAACATATGGATTGGAATGCATATGTGGAAGAGGAGAATGGTAAGGAATCTTTGTTCGGAAAAAATATCTTACAACTTAAAACAAATAAGATTCCAAAAGGGTTGGTAGAATTAGAAAGGATGTTTGACAATAAGGACAATCCTAGAGAGGTGTACATTGGGAGGAAGCTTACACCGAAAATTAGCACTACATTGGTAAATCTATTAAGAAAATACAGACATATTTTTTCTTGGTCATATGATGATCTGAAGGCATACAAAGAGGATTTCTTCCAGCATGAAATCCCACTAAAACTAGATGCAAAACCATTTAGGAAAAAGAAAAGGCCTATAAATTCCACATTTTCTCCCAAAATGAAGGAAGAATTGATGAAGATGAGGAACACATGGATTATTGAGCCTATAAGGCATTCCACATGGGTATCAAACTTGGTGCCTATTAGAAAGAAAAATAGTGATATCAGATTTTGTGTGGATTTTAGAAATTTAAATATATCATCCTTGAAAGATAATTATGCCCTGCCAATTATGGAAGCTCTACTGCAGAAAGTAATAGGGAATGAATTACTTTCTATGATGGATGGGTTTTCTGGTTACAACTAGGTGAAGGTTAAGGAATCATAAAAATACAAAACAACTTTCACTACACCATGGGGCACACATGTGTACGCCAGGATGCCATATGGACTTACTAATGTGAGAGCTACTTTTGAAAGGGCCATGGATGTATCTTTTGAAAGCCTCATTGATTACATTTTGGTTGTATACCAGGATGATTTGACTACCTACTCCAAGAAAGCAAAAAACCATTGTAATGACTTAGAGAAAATTTTCATCAAAGCACTGGAGTATGGTATTTCTCTACACCCAAAAAAGTGTCACTTTGGAGTCATTGAAGGTAAATTGCTAGGTCATATTGTATCTAAAGATGGAGTAAGGATTGACCCTGAGAGAATTGCAGCTATCAACAAAATTCAGATCCCTAAAATAGTAAAAGCTATTCAATCATTTTTTGGACAAATTAATTTTGTTAGAAGATTTGTATCAAATTTTTTTGAAATTATCAAACCTATTGCAAAGATGTTAAAAAAGGGTGCAAAAATAAAATGGACTAATGAAGCAATTGAGGCCTTTGTGAATATTAAAGGGGCCATCAAGGAAGCACCTGTACTTAAGTCTCTTGACTTCTCTAAACCTTTTCAAGTATTTTCTTTTTCTTCATTTCATACCATTGGTGCAGTTATGTTACAAAACAATGATGAAGGTCATGAACAACCAGTCACATTTTTTAGAAAGACACTACAAGCCTCTAAGTTAAACTATGATTTAAATGAGAAACAAGAATATGCCCTAGTAAAAGATGTAAAATCTTTTAGACCATATTTAGTGGGAGCTAATGTCATTGCATATGTCCCTAATGCAACAGTCAAAGATATTTTTAGATAGACTAAAACTACTGGGAGAAGATGTAGATGGATAGATCAAATTTAGGAATTCAACATTGATATCCAAATTACTAAATGGGTAAGAGGTCAAGGATTGGCTAAACTAATGACAAAATCAAATTTGTAAGTGACACAGATAAATCAAATAGAGTTAGAGGAAGCTCAAATAAGCGTTGAGATGTGTCCTTGGTATAATAATGTTGTATATTATTTAAAGCACATGAAATGTTCAGAGGAGTTGAATGATAGTTAGAAAAGAACACTTAAGCTTTAGGCATCTAGGTATGTATTTCTTAAAGGTGATTTATATTGGAAAAATAGGGATGGCATCCTCTTATTTTGTTTTGATGTTTATCAAGTTCAATCTATTTTAAAATAATTGCATGAAGGTGTATGTGGGGGGCATTTTTCAGCAAAAAATAATGCCTATAAAATACTCAAGGCTGGTTATTATTGGCCATAAGTTTTTAAGGAATGTCATAATTATGTTAGAAAATGTGAGGCTTGCCAAAAAAAATTTCAGGAAAACTTAAATATGATTGACCTCTTCCACTCAGACCTATGCAAAGTGAAGAACCTTTTCAGATGTGGGGTGTTGACTTCATATGAGAAATCACTAACAAATCCACTGGAGGACACAAATGGATTTGGTAACCACTGATTACTTTACCAAGTGGGTAGAGGAAATTACTACAAGGCAAGCAACAAGTAAGATGGTAACAAAGTTTCTTTTGGAAAATATATTGACAAGATTTGGGGTTCCCATTAAAATTGTTGTAGATAATGGGATGTGTTTCAGATCCAAAAAATTTGCTGACTTTTGTGGAAATTATGGAATTACATTGTCATATTCATCACCTTATCACCTACAAGGGAATGGACAGGCAAAATCTAGCAACAAAAAATTATTAAAAATCATTAAAAGGATGTTAGGTGAAAATAAAAGAGCATGGGATTCAAAGTTAAATTTAGCAGTATGGGCAGATAGAGTAACAATCAAGAAATCTACAGGGTTTGCCCCTTATCAGCTTCTTTATGGTAAAGAGGCATGATTACCCTTGAACAACTTACTCCTAGTGTATAAATTTATTTCAGAGAAATATTTAGAGGATGTCAATTTCATGGAAGATAGGTTCATACAATTTGTTGAATTGGATGAGTACAGAAGAGAGGCTCAAGAACAAAACATACAAAAGCAAAAGATGGTAAAAGCATTAGATGATAAGAAAGATTCTATTAGGACCTTTGAGGAAGGGGAGTGGGTGCTAAAATGGAATGAAAAGGATCAAGATAAGGGCAAGCATGGAAAATTTGAAGCACTTTGGCTAGGACTGTATGTCATCATGGAAAAGAGGGGAAAATTCATACTTCTTGTAGAATGTTGATGGTGAAATTTAGGAATTTCCAGTACATGCTCAGAACCTCAAACATTTTTTCTCTTAAGGAGCGGGGTTTATTTCTTGTACTATGGTAGTCTAGTTTTCCTTTGTGGTTTATTTTTGTTTATAGTTTGGTCTACTTTCTAGAGATAGGTGAGATCTTGCTATGTCCCTAAAAAGAACATACATCCCCAGAAAGAGCCACTGTTAGCACACATTTTTATTAAATATTATGTGCTATTTCTTTGATGTTTTATATGTACATTTAAGTGTAAGAGCATTTATTGTTGGATTGTATGTATAAGATATGTGTTGCAGTATCATAAAAAATCCCTATATGACCCTTTTTTTAGAATTGGACAAGCACCACTAGGGCATGCTAAGGGTTGGCATTGAGTATGAACTACATGAGGAAGTTTTAGCATGACAACATTGGGAGCCTTGTAAGGCATTCTCTGGGCCTATGTGATAGTCTCTATCATCTATTAGAACATGCATAGTTTCTATAAAAGGTTACAAGTGCAAGTGATATATGAAGAAGATCTTAATTTGCATAATCGTCAAGTTTGAACTATCAATGTTGATGAATACTAAGAGAGGGGGCATGAATTAGTATACCCAATAAGCTCAACAAACTCTTAAATAGTTTAACTATTGACCAATGTAGCAGTTTAAACAACAAACCAATTAAAACATAAAGAAGCCAAATAGCAAATAAAGCATTCACCCACATAAGCACAATCACCATAACACAAGATGTTTTGACGTGGAAACTCAAATGGGAAAAACCATGGTGAATAAAACTCACAAGTCAAATATCTGCAGAATAGTAACCAAACTAGTTAAGGCCTTATAATGTTCTTCACCAGAATAGATCCTATTAGGAATCCAGATCTCTGTCAGGAGATAAGTCCTACTAAAGACTACCCTATTAGAGGATTTTAGATCCACAACTGTGAACACCTTGTTAGTGTTAGGATTCCCATAGATACTAAGAGGGGGGTTGAATCAGTATCTAATCAGTGATTTGATTTTCCTAAATTAAAACATGTAGAACATATTAATACCGAATACCGATAAACAGGAAATAATGCAATAAACAAAGATAACAACAACCACATGAAATACACACCATAACATAGTAGTTTAATGAGGAAACATAGTGTGGGAAAAATCTCAGTGGGATTTGTGACCCATAATATTCACTTACTGGCCAATTAGAGAATATTACTACTACAATAGGGGCCTGCACATGCAGGAAGGCCAAGTGCCTAGAGCTCACTACTCAATTACAAAAAGGGAAGTCTCACTGACTTACAAAGTGGATTATATAAATCCAATGTCTTGTACTGCTTCAAAATAGCATCTACTATGCCAGATCCAGTACCGGTTTATAGTTCTACTTCATACATAAACCCTTAACCCATAATTCGCATAATAGGTCTTCCTTATTTCACCTATATATTTTCTTCCATCACTTATTAAATGTTCTACAATGATCTCTTATATATATGAGTCATTTTACAACTTGCCAAGTTGTCTTACAATGATTTTACAATAATTAATAAAATAATTTATAAACAAAATTCATGTTGGTCTCTGTGCCGGTATGCTTCCTTTTACTGCCGGTGCTGGTGGTCTGTGTGCTAGTGTAAAGTCTGATCTTGCTAGTGCCGGTGGATTGCCTTGCTAGTGTTATAGGATTGTAAGGTTTCCATTAATGACAAAACCTTCAATCACCTAGAATGTCTCATTAGAGTATGCATTTGCCAACAGTTAGAGGATTTACAATAGGATTGGTTGGGCCTACAAGGTTAAGGGTTTTAGACTTATTGAAGATATTAGTAATCAACAAGTGAATGATCTAAATATTAGCACAAAATGCTTGATTAGATCCTTGGAAGCTCCTTGTTAATGCATTCTAAGATTACCTAAGTCTTTTATATTTCACACTCTCTATCTCTGTTATGTGAGACCTTTTCTCACACAGACCTTGTCTTCATTTTCACACCAAAACATTCTAAAACCCTAGACATGATGTCCTCATATAGGAACCTGATTTCATGTTGGTCCAATAAGATTAGACTATAACTTCCTAGGTATAATGCATCTAGACATATTTGGTAACACTACACATAAACGCCACCAAAGTGTCAGTGGATGATAAGTCATCACACATTATACTAGTTAACAAAGTATACCAATTACCGGTTGACAAGTGAAGACTGGAAAACTAGAACATAGTGTTCCAATCAAAAGATTAACTGTCGCTCAGGGTCTCCATTCTACTTTAAGATCTTTATATTGCTTGGGGTTTGCGGTCATGCTTTGACTGATAAGCATCTTGTGCAAAACACCAATAGTCTTCAACAAACAAAGACTATACATTTAATGACATGCAATACCGGTTGGAACAACTACTAGATGAGAATAATGCATTCATTAATAAGTGTGTGTCCATCAATGATAATCACAAGTAATTATCCTCAAAATACAAACAATCTCCCCCTTTGGCATTGATGACAACACTTAGGAAAATTTTGACATCTAAGTGCTTACAAAACAAAAATAGATGTCATAATCAAAATTACTCCCCCTAAGCATATACACTACTCCCTTTACAAAAATTACAAGTATGAAATTGTAATGCTTGCCAAAATTTTAATACACTACTCCCCCTTTGCCGCATAATATAAAAACAGAGTATGTGTTCATGACAATAAAGAATAAAACTTTTCAAAGAGAGACTTAAAGGTTTGCATGAAATTTTTCATGTCTGAAGACCATGACTCAAGAAGTGAGGTAGCAATTTCATTGTCGGTCTTCATCTGGAAGGCTAATTCTTCCATTGCATCGATGGTGCTCATTTCCTATGTCACAGTAATAACTTCCAAGTTCAGGAAGCACTTTTGAAGAACTTGCAATTTTGGCAATAGGAGAAACTCAAGTTCCTGCAGATCTTGAATTCGATTGAAGACCTTTGAGTCAAGATTTTCAATTTGATGCTGGTATATATGAACACTTTGTCCATAGGCTATGAATAGATCATAGGGCAATTTGAATTTTTTGATATACTTTTGTAACTCCATTTGTAATTGAATCTTTTGTTTCAAATCATCTTCACAAAATAGGTGAGGTTGACAGATTTTACTCAAAAGTAGGTTACCTTCACCCATAGCTAAACTTATATCACCTTTTTACTTGATCATTTTTGCTCTGTCTTCATACATTTGTTTTACAAAGGAAACTATGAGTGCCTATTCATGATTTTTATTTGTAGTGGCCTACACAACACCTTCCAAACATTGTACCTATTCATCCACTACTGTGCAAAGAAGTTTGAGCTTGGTCAGTGAGGAATCAGTACTGGGGAGGTTAGTACTGGGGATTAGATTGGAAAGGGTGTAAACAACAAACTGAATGACATTCTACTCCTTCTTTTTCCTCAATTCATCCAATCTCTCTTGCATAAGTTGAATGCTCTGTAGTAGCTCAGTCTCATCAACTGATTGAGTCAGACAGGTAAGAGTCAAATCGGTGTGACCGGTGGAATCAACCTGCTTGGCTTGATCTTCAGTTGCCTTAGGAGTCTGTCCTCCTTCTTTTGCCTTGATATATGCTTGTTTTTCTTCTCCTCTTCTTCTTTTTCTAGAGCTTCCTTGGCGGCGTTCACTTTATCCTCTTCCACTTTCCTTTTCTCCTCTTCTTTATTTCACTCTTCTTCTTTCCTTTTCTCCTCTCCCTTTTCCTTTTCTGCTTCTCCTTCCTCTTTTCTTCTTCCTTATGTTTCTATTCTTCTTTCTTCTTCTCTTATGCCACCTTCTTCTCTTCTTCCTTCTTCTTCTCTTCTTCCTTCTTCTTCTCCTCTTCCTTCTTCTTCTCTTCTACCTTCTTCTTCTCTTCTCCCTGTCTTGCTTTCTCTGCTTGCTCTTGCTTTTTTTTTTCTTGTTCCACTTTCTCCTTTTTCTATTTCTCCTTTTTTCTCTTTCTCTTCCTTTTCTTTCTCTACTCTTTCCTTTTTAGTGGATTCCTTATCTAGAGTGGTATCCTCAATGTCCAGTGCATCAACATCAATGGGTTCATTTTCTTCTACCATTCTTTCACTCAGAATGTCAAGGACTTCATCTAGTTTGGCTGTGGATAGGTCAGGTTCTTGCTCAGCTTACCGATTAGCTTTGGCTACTTGTTGCATTTTTACAGCAACTTTAACCTGAAAAATGGCTGTCTTTTTCCACTTTAGAAGTTTTGCCTCCAAGTAGCTGAAGTCTTCTTCTTCATATGAAGAAAATGCCTTTGTATTTGTCAATAATCTCAAATAATTATGAGTTAAAGGCATCTAGAAAATATTGAGCAAAAACCTTCTCCCTGATGTCTTGCTCTTTTTCAATGGCAATGCACCATTTGTTGTCCAAAGAATCATACAAAGATTTAGCAGTAACAAATTTAATTTTAGAAGGTGACTGATCATTAATACATAAATATTTAATAAGTTCTTGTTCAACATCCTCCTTTTCACTATCATTGAAATCATCAAAATATTCTTTTAAATCATCAACAATGTTTCTTCTAATATTCTTTACGGTCCTTTAACAATGTGTCATTGGTTGGTAAGAAGAAATATCTATATTTATCGGTGCAAAGGTGGCTGGTACATTACCAGTTGACTTCATCTTCTTTCTTGATTGCCTTGTCTTCTTCATTTCTACCTCCGATTTAGTACCTTCTGAATCCAGTGAGTTATTCCTGGTTTTCCTTTTTCTTCCAAATACCTTTGCTAGAATAGCCTTCGATTTCTTTTTGGCTGGTGACCTCTTTGTCACTTTAGGACTGATAGCAGATGTAACCGGTGTTGATGCCCATGGCACTGTACCTCAATATGTTTGATCCTTTTTGAGTAAGTACCGGTCCTCTTCTTCTTGGGATCTAATGGTGAAGAAAGTAGGGTAGAGGCATACCCTGTCAATATACCATTTACCACTTCATCACCCATACGCCCAACTACATCTTTTCTGGGTTCAACCACTTCCATTATGCAATGATCTATTTTGATTGTAAAATAGATGTCATCTTCATATTTCTTAATGAGGTCACCAGATATTCTTATTCTCTGGTTTATTTTTAGTTTGAATTCATCAAATATTTGTTCAAAGTCTTTGGATATATAGTTCCTACTACTTGCAGACTCTCCTTTATTTGTTTGGAAATTGGTAGGTTAGTTGACCATTGAATATCACCAACTCTAGGAAAATATCCTTGAAACTAGAAAAATAAACTGACAATAAGTTGACCAAACCTAAACCTCTGGGTTTTGTCTGATTTGATCGATTTCAGGTTATCTATGAGTTGTTTCTACATACAAGTACATAAGTCACATTTTGCATTTTCTTTTATCATCCTGTAGGCAGCATGCACCACAGCTGAAGAAACAAAATTCATTATGCTAGCATAGAATATTCTATACCCAATTACCATACATGCATACTTCACCAAATCATCTCTAATGGTGTTGACCGTCATTGCCCGTTGGTCACTCATAGAACCGGTGACCTCTGTCCCTTTGGTTTTGGGGATGTTTCGAAGAATGGGGACTTCCCCAACATTGCAGAATCTAGTCACGACATGAATTACCTCTGGTGTTATATCATGGGTTTGCTCAAGGTACATCTTATCACCATGAACCCTACTAAGGATAATCTTGATATTTTTTCCCATAAATTCTTTGAGAAAGTATATAGCATTGTGATATTTCTTCTTCTCTATTATGCTATATTCAGGTTTAATCTTCTTATCATCTCCATAGAATAGACTCATCTTAGAGTGAACTACTAGGGACCCTAGGTCTTCTAGTTTGCAATCAATATATCCTGAAACATCACCTTCGACAATGACTCTGGTAGGAATTTGAGATAGGGCATTATATTTCATTTTAAGAAACTCAGGTGCATCCTCAGGTTCAGTAGAACTAGAAGGGATTTTAGATGCAGAAGCCATATCTAGAAGATTCCAAATAATAAGAATGTTTCAATGAAAAATACCTTCACAGTCTAAACTAGGGTTTGCCCTTGGTGAGCACAACACACCTCTTTAGAAGCTTGTTTTCCACTTTGACTTTCACACTAATAGCTTGAAGTGGCTACAAAATCTTGTGTAAGATTCTTTTCTGAATTCTTTCAAATGCAAGATGAATCACTCTGGTTGCGCTGCTTAGACTAGAAAAATGCTTCTCTGAAAATAGGTAAGTAAAAATGATGAGAAAAGTCAGTTTTAAACATGCTCCCACCTACCATAATAAATGCATCACCATTAGGGCTCAAACCCTAATTTTACCTTTTACCATTTCATTTCTTCTATTGGTTGACAAGTAACAAATACTAATAAAGGTGATTTATTGATATACTCTAGGGGTTTGAAACATTTTAGTGATATGTTCCCCTTAAGATTTTTGAAGCTCAGTTTGCCTGTTCAGGGATATCCACACTGGGTGTAGAAACTGGTACATATTGTGGCTTTTCTTCAGATTTCTTTTTCCAAGTTTTATCCATATCCACTTGAACAGTTTCAACATCAATCATCCCTTTTGGGTTGATCGGTATGTCTCTCGATGGATTGTTTCTTAGTCTGCATGCTCTGGCAGTGTGTCCCAATTTATTGCAATGATAGCATACCATTCCAAGTGTTCTCCATGGTCCGATGTTCACATTTCCATTCTTCCTTCTCCATGTTGCAACACTGTGATTGCTACCACGATAGGCCAAACAAGTTGCCCTCCAACTTGTTTTCACTTCATAGCCATTTGACTGATGGTCATAGGTTCTATACCAATTTGGGTTCTGATTCATAGGAGGTTTCATGACAACTCCTTTAGCTCTTGATGGATAACTTCCAAAGTTTTTCATAACTGACCTACACTCAAAAGCTCTATGCCAAAACTTGTTGCATGCATATTAGTGACAATTAAATCTACCAGTTCTAGCCACATTATTTTGAAAGTAAGGAAAGTTATTGTAAGCCTTGCTTCTATAGATATTGGCAGTATGTCCTTCCTTAAGACAGTTAAAGAAAATAGGTTTAAACTTTTGCTTACCTTTACTCTTGTTGTTGTTCTTAGGTGCCAAATTCTCCTTTGGTGCATCACTCTTGGTTCCAGAGGTCTCACCTTCCTCGTACCTAGAGAAACCAAGTCTAGTGGTATCCTTTGATGACTTTACCGATTCTAGCTTTTGTTCTAACTTAGTAGCACTCTGGTTGAACTTAGCAAGTATCTCCTTTGTCTCAGCAAGTTCCTTGGAAAGAGAATCATTGGTCTTCATCAAGGTTTCATTATGAGGAATCACTGCATTCAGTTCAGCTTGTACTTCTTCTTTCTCATCTTTATCTTCCTACAGATAGGTAGTAATGGTACCGACTTCTTGTATCAATTTAAAGATCTCATGCTCCTTGTCCTTTACCAAACCTTCAGCTTTTCTTCTATTTTCTAGCTCCTGACTCATCCTGATAGTCATTCCTTCCAACTACCTCTTTGGGTTAGTTTTGGATTCATTTAGTTTCTCCATTTCTCCAACTAGGGAATCCTGTCTACTTCATGAAAAGAGTTGTTTTCAGTAAATTCCATCAATTTCTCAACAAGTTCTCTTCTCTTGGCCAAAGAGGCTTTATATTTGACTTTGAGTTCACCATAGGCTCTCTCAGAATTAGTATGACAATGAGTGTGTTCCCTCATGCTGTATTCCTCCATATCTCCTTCCAAGTGGTTAGACTTATAGAAAGGTTGGCTCTAATACCAATTGAAGAATACTAAGATGGGGGATGAATTAGTATACCCAATAAGCTCAACAAACTCTTAAATAGTTTAACTACTGATCGGTGTAGCGATTTAAACAATAAATCGATTAAAAAACAAACAAACCAAATAGAAAATAAAGAACTCACCCACAAAAGCATAATCACCATAACACAAGATGTTTTGACATAGAAACCCAAATGGGAAAAACCATGGTGAGTAAAACTCACAAGCCAACTATCTACAGAATAGTAACCAGACCGGTTAGGGCCTTACAATGTTCTTCACCAAAATAGATCTTGTTAGGAATCCAGATCTCTGTTAGGAGATAAGTCCTGCTAAAGACTACCCTGTTAGAGGATTTCAGATCCACAACTATGAACCACCTTATTAGAGGATTTACAATAGACCTTGCTAAGCCTACTGAGTTAAGGGATTTAGACTTTTCGAAGATATTAGTAATCAACAAGTGAATGATCTAAATAGTAGCACAAAATAATTGATTAGATCCTTGGCAGCTCCTTGTTAATGCATTCCACCATTACTTCAGTCTTCTATATTTCACACTCTCTATCTTTGTTATGTGAGACCTTTTCTCACACAGACCTTGTCTTTGTTCACACACCACAATATTCTAAAACCCTAAACATGATGTCCTTATATAGGAATCTGATTTCATATTGGTCCAATAAGATTAGACTACAATTTCCTAGGTATAGTGCATCGAGACATATTTGGTAACACGACACAGAAATACCACCAAAGTGTCGGTGGATGATAACTCATCACACATTATACCAATTAACAAAGTATACTGATTACCAGTTGACAAGTGAAGACTAGAAAAATGAAACATAGTGTTCCAATCAAAGGATTAAATGTCACTCGGGGCCTCCATTCCACTTTAAGATCTTCATATTGCTTGGGGTCTATGGTCATGCTTTGACTGGTAAGCATCTTCTGCAAAACATCGATTGTCTTCAACAAACAAAGACTATACATTTAATGACATGCAATACCAGTTGGAATAGCTACCGGTTGAGAATAATGCATTCATTAATAAGTGTGTGTCCATCAATGACCATCACAACTAATTATCATCAAAATACAAACAGGTGTAAGTTACCTTTATAAGACTAACTGGCATAAATAATGAGAAAACTTATCAGCATGAACTAGACCGATCACTCCAAAGGAGAACCAAAAGGAAGTGTAGAAGAAAGTTCTTATTGGCATAACATTCATTATCGAAGGCATGAGAAAAATGTTGTACTGATAGTCAATCAGGTGATCGATATAACCTATACCAATGAAAGACAATGTGAAGTAGATAGTAAATTTCATCAGGTTGTTCGAAAATGATTTCTCGTGCTACCCCGATACCCAATGGGCTAGATGGCAGAAGGCAATGTCATCGGTATGACTTTATCCAATGAAGCAACACCAATAAGTAGGAATACTAAGCCATTGGGATACCTCAAACTATTAGTGAAAGGAGTTTTGGGTTATTCTGATACCCGATAAGAAAGACAAAGCTGAGCACAGACAAGGAGTTTATCGGTATGACTTACACTGACTAAGGAGAATGCAAAGCGTATATTTTGAAATCGTCGGGATATCAGATAGTGTAAGAAAAAGCCACCTTGATACCCGATAGGGTATATACCATGATGGATGGAAATGAGGTTTCATCGGGATAGCCTACACCAATTTAAGTGACTAAAAGAGAGACAAGGTAAATTCATTGGGATGACATCGGCCCTTCGGAGGAAGACATTTTCTGCTACGTTGATACCCGATGATGAATCTGAAGTAGTTATTGAGAAGGAGACTTCACCGAGAGAATATAAGTCGATGGATCTAAAAACAAACATGTTGGAGACTGATGTCATCGGGTCATCAAAGAAACATAGGGAAGTTTATCCCGACACCCGATAAGATTTGCAACATGATGACCAAGATGGAGGTTTCATTCAGAAATTATATGTCGATAGACCAAAGAAGTGAAAGAAAAGCACAAGCATGAAGTAAATGTCATTGGGTCATCGGGGAGACATAAAATAAGTTGTCTCAATACCTGATAAGGTGACTTGATGTAACGAATGAGATGTGGACTACCAAGGGGGATTCATCAGAATAAATTTTCACTATCAGGGGAACATATTTGGAGCTATGTCAAAGACTGATTGGCAGAATGCCAAGGAGGAATAAAGGAGGGCACATCGAAATGACCTACGCCGATGTGATATAATGGTGAAAGATGAAATATCCAAGAGGCAAAATGATCAATGAGACTTATGTTGACTAAGAGGACAGGTGGCACCAACTGGCTGAATTATTAGAAAATTTATTCTGATTAACCATTACAGAATCTGATTACAAATGGATCGACTACCATTTTGAAATGCAAAGAATAGGTAGATTGGTGTTCGCATGAGGCAAATCATAGCCAGATTTTAGTTGAGTAAATACTTTTAATCCATCAAATCCATATATCAAGAGTCGGTACAAGGATTTTGCATAGCAGTTGAAGCTAACAGAGAGATTTACCAAAATTAAACTACAAAGAATCAAACTACAAAAAGCTTGAAAGAGTAAAATATTGAGGGCTCTAGTTCCAAGAGCAAGAGGAAGGTCACAAAAGTCTATGAAAGTGATTCTAAGAAGTCTATAGGGGGAGAAGGTGCACCAAAACAAAAGCTGAACTAGGATATGATCGATTAAATGAGCTCACCGGGAGCTGAATCCTGGAGATCAAAAGTTAACCTACGCATTTGTGACCAGCTAGAGGATGAGTTCAAAGAAATTGGTGATGTATGGACTAGGATCAGAGGTCACAAATTATTCCTATATCATTATACTAGGAGAAATAAGTTGGCCCTAATTTCAAACCCATGGATGACTCGATTGGGTAAGATTGTAGTCCCTATAAACATCTTTGTAAATGTCCAATTGATGAAAACATTGGCTAGGGCTTACAATGCTCCAAAAAGATGTATCCAGTTACAAATGGTGATGCTTTCATCCATATCTTAGTAGCCACCATCGAGGAGGTTTTTGGTCTAGGTTTTGAATATAATGTTCCTTTGTGTTTTTTAGAAGCTAGAGGAAGAGTATACAAAGATGGACACCATGTACAATGGATGGAATTTGGCCATTCATAAGGCTGAAAAGGAAAAATTGATAGAAGAGGATGGGCCCCCATTTGATATCAATATCTTCAAGTAGTATATGCAATATACCTATATGGAAGGCGATCAGGTGGGAGGAGTTGAAGTACCAGATATAGCTCGGATAGGACCTCTGGTCCTTGCTGTCAACACATATATGCATGAGCTGAGGCAATTTGACTATGATACTTATGTTGTTGAGAAAATGCATGAGGGTTTCTTGAGACTTTAAAATAACCCTGATATATCTTTTAAGTTTTATTCTTTGTTGATGCATGTGGTCTTGTTTTATGAACAACTCAGGGGAATGTGGCCTGAGGAGCTAAAGTTGAATATCTGTGGTAAGGATGGAGAGGAGCAACCTGTATAGTTATGGTGGTCATTGTGAGATTCATGTTTCATGAGATCCCATTATATCAAGTTTAAGGAGTTTTTTGTGTACTCTTTATTCAGAGTTTTTGGAGTGTCTTTTGATGGGTCTTTTTCAGAGGAAATGAAAATATTCCTCAGACCCCATGAACATGGGGATATGAGAGTAAACCACAATTGGGGTGACTCATATGTGTGCCAAGACTTCACCTATGCTAGGGTTTTCAGGTTTGAAAGAGCTCCTTATGTGTTACTAAAGCATGCACCTAATTGGATCAATTATCTGGAGATTGTAAGGCATATGAGCTTCTCAAATGCAATGCATTTTAGGGGTGCTGACAAGAAAGTTTTCTTGCCCAGGACCTTACATTTTAGTGATTTCACTATTGTCTCCACAAAGGCATATGAGATAATTGACAAGAGGTTGATAGAAGACTACAAGCTCTATGAGCACATAGGTCAGAAGAACTATGACCCTGAGGGCTACATTGACCAGGGCAAGAAAAATAAAAATCTAGGTGATTACTTTCATGAGTATGTGGAAGCTTGGGATATCTTTAGGAACAAAGAGTCTGAGGAGGCCATGCAGATATTCCAAAGTTTAGAACATAATTTGGATGAGAAGAAGCAACGGTTGCAGAAGATATGAGAGGAAGAAGAGGCAGAGAGTGAGTCGGGAGAAAATGAAGCTATTTCAAGGTTTAGGAGGCCTAAAAGGGAAGAAGAATCTGAAGCATAGGACATAATTGTTGGAAGGATAAATGTGGATATGGATGTTAGGCTAGAGGAGCATACCTATTTTGTGTTTGATGATGAGTTCATCAAGTCAAAGGAATTCAAGTCTTTCTTCTATCACTTCAAGGGGAAAAGGCTAAGAGAAGCGATGCCTTAAATAACACTAGAGAATGAAGCAAAGATACTTAGGAAACTAAAGGAAGATATCGATGCAGAAGTGGAAGGGATGACTCCACAAAGGGGAAGGCAGCTTCTTGTAGAGGTAGGGATTATCTTGTTTCTAGGTTGGGATCTTAGCATGTCTTTTATTTTTTATAGCCTATTACACTCAGAGAAGAAGGATTTCAAATTGGACATTCATGGCATGAATGACATCTTCAATGGATCAAGATATGATCCAGATGATGAGCCTATGTAGTTATGGGCTCTTTAAACACCAAATAAAAGGCCAAAGATCATAGATATGGGTAAGGCTTTTAGACACATGATGAAGCTGAAGGTTGGAGAGGTTAATCCCATGGTCATGATAGATATGGGAGTTGATATCTCAAAATTAAACAAAGCATAGATGAAGATGTTGATGAAAGAGGCAGGAAAGTATAAATCATTGTATGAAGAACTTTTGAGGAGTAGAGGCTAGTCTACACCCTAGATAGCAGATGAATCTAAATTGAAAAAGAAGTGTGAAGAGTTGTACAAGGAAAACAAAAAATTGAAGGAAAGAATACAGAGCATAAGGACAAACACAATATGTGTCTTATTGACAAAATGGTTTGAAAATTTGCAAAAGGTATTGTAGGAATTTTGGATTGTTAACCAGAAAAACATGGATAACTCATTATCACACCATAGGATCTTTAATAGGTTAAACATGATACTATAGGATCAGACACTAAGTGAAAAATGGTTAAATAAAGTTGAAAGGCTAATTGACACTCATCAAGAATTCACAACAAAATTAAATACCGAGTATGAGGAGTGTAAAGGGATCGTCAATCATGGATTTCCAAGTGTAGTTGATGATGCAGGGGTCATAAAGGACAAGCACCAGTGGATTACCAAATATAGGTCTCTACTCAATTCATCCCTTAGCATTGCCCATGTGGATGCATTGGACTTGAATGAAATAGGGGAGCAGGTTGAAGTTTTTGTTACAGGAGAGATAGCAGTCACAGATATTATATTCAATGCAACTACATATAAAGAGGAAAAATATCTTTAGCACATCCATAAATTGTTGGTATTATGGATGTGCTGCATTGGTTTTTTCATCGATGTCAACACTTATCCTTCTGGAGATCTACATTGTTGATTTGGAACTATGGTTATATTGGTTTACTGTTGAACTGGCACATTATGCTGACCGACAGGTTTTATGGCTCAGCGACATAGATGATGACTTGTTATCATCTGGAGATCACTTGATTATGTCAAAGACATGGTTTGGATACTTGATTTTGGTATTTTGGTTATTGGTCTAATCAGGTTGACAAATTTGTTGTTACTAACAGATTGGTGTAGGTTATGGACTGGTATACATTATCTATTCCAGATCAGCACGACATGTTTTGGATATGATTTATTGATTGGATATTTTTCTAAATGTATTGAGCTAACATGTTGTATCACATCAAGGCTTATTTATAATTGATTTAATTGTAATATTCTTAGTGAGCCGACCTACACATTTGGTCTTAGGTTTTGTATAAATGTAAGATCTCATTTGTGAGATGAAGTGTGGAATTGTGGTATGGTATTGTAGCCTGGTATGTGTGAATATTGAAGATCATATGAGCAGATCATAGAGATAATAAGAAGACACCATTTGAAGGTTCAAGGAAGGTTTGAAGTGTTTATCAGAGCTTAAACCAGTACTGAATCTAGTATTGTAGATGCAGTTTGAAGCAGTACATTATTCTAGGATTTAACCATCCTACTGTACTCATTGTGACTCCCATTTGAGCAGTGTGCTCTAGGTTATTAGCCTTTCTACATGTGTAGATCCCATTTGTATACACATACTATCTGCAATAGTATCATCTGATTGTGGGTAAGGTTCCACTATGGTTTTTCCCCTTACAGGGTTTCCACGTCAAAAATATCTTTGTTATGTGTTGTGGATGTTGTTTCTCTTTGTGTTTCATGCATTAAGTTTCACGAGTATTGATATTAACTACTAATCTATTAACTGACATTAAGTTTTGTTTACTGGCATTAAGTATTAAGTTGGATTAAGTTATAATTGCATTGAAATTCATTGACAACTGATTCACCCACCCCCCACCCCCCATCTCAGTTGTCCTTCTGGTTCCTAACAAGAAATATGGTCAGCAATTGGATGGAAAAGGCTAATCCATGTTATTGTCATGTGTTTTAGTTATAGCAGTTAAGAGGGATAGTTAGGAATTTTGTTAGTCTTTGTTTGTACAAATGAAAAGGTGTGTCCTTTCATTTATATTGTTTGAGTCATGTATCTATAGAGAGTTGTTTTGTATTTTGTAGGGGACACAACAGAAGTAAGATTAGGATATTTTCAGATTGTCTGTTGGAATTTATAGTGTTATGTAAGATAAGTCTATAGGAATGAAATTCATTTTGTGGAAACAAGTGTAATCATGAAGTATCTGTGAGTCTACAGTTTTTGTACACCAATTGTTCCCAAAAATCAATCTACAAAGTTCGTTGCTTTCATCTTCAGATCATTTTGTCTCATATGATATTCATGATTTAAAATCTTTCGGATATACCTAAAGAATATTTGTTGCAATGTTTTATCATCTATTGGTATACACATAGCAGAATTGTATTTGTTGTTCTCATAGCATATATTGTGGATATTGCAGTGATAGTTTGTTTCTACAAACTATCTCCAAAGATTACAAGTATTTGTTTGTTAAATGACATGTAAATTGTCAGATAAGGCACTGGTCTATTTCCAATTTTTTGTGAATAGATTGAGTGTGCACAAAGGCCTCACTGGAGAAATGTTTTACTATTTTTTAATTGCCTTGTTATTTCATAATTACTCTTAGGTCCAATAGCATTCTGTTACAAATTTTATTCATATTCAATTATAGTCAAATCTTCAAATTAAAACAAGTTAAAAGAATATCAATAAATCATGGTTGCAGGAAATTGTTTGCCAGTGCTATAAACAGCTAGATTAAATAGTTTAAATTCATTATAAAGGAATATCTTTATGATTTTGAGATTGGGGTATACCCACTTAGGTCTAGTGCAGCCTAAAGTGTAGCGGAATTTGGTCTTCGACCATTCCTATTCGTTGGCCAAGGCTGATTGAGGAATTAGTAAGAGATTTGGCAAAGCTCTCAGATTTCTAATCTATGGTTTTAGGAACCAACATAGTCTAGGAGGATCATTTTCAAATTTTCTATTTTAGTAGAGGACTAATTCGACAAGTCAGGGATAATATCTCAAAGATGTGAAAGGATTGAGATAAGTTTCGGGTTTAGATATGATGGATCACGAGTTCTCTAATGAATTCAGAGATTTGCTTATTGACAAGAATCCTAAAGTAGAAGACTATATGCCCATGGAAGAATAAAATTAGGATGAAATCACTCGCATAAGGTGAATCTTGATAAGAAGATACAGTGGATGTGATATGCTTGATTTCTAGTGTCCATAGCTAGTAGGTTGAAATAAGAGCACCGGAGTGATGATATTTTATAAATAGGCACTATAAGATGAAGTGTCTTAACTATAAATACAACAACGTGGTGACTAAACTGGTAGGAGAAAATGAAGTCTTTTCATTTTTCGAGTGCAGTTTTTTTTTTGCAAGGGGAATGATGTTTGAGCCAGGTCATACATGGAGTTGCTATATCATCTGTGATACCGGATGGATTTTTTCTCTCATATGTGAGTACATTTATTATCAGAGGGGATGTGAAAGTGGAAGGATTGCTAGAGGGGGCATGAAAGCCTTTTCTTATGAAGAAAGGCCACGCATGGCACAACCTCTACTTCTACTCTGTCAGTGGATGGTAGAGGGTTTTGAGAGAGAGGTCATAGAGGAATGAAAAAGGAACATTTCTCGATAGGGAGTGGAAGCAAATAAATTGTGTGCCTGCATGGAAGTTGTGACGCCTCCCCAACATATTATGTTTCCCCTATAGTTCCTCCTTCCACTTTCTCTAATCCTAGGCATGAAGGTTGAAACTCCTCCTCTAGTTTGGAGGAAAATTTCCTTCTTGTTAGGACTCATTTACCTTTCCTAGAATGGAAATGCTCAATAGGACAAAAGCACAACATTTCACAATCCATCAGAAGGTGTTAGGGCAATAACAACATTGCTGAAATGGTTTTGCTCCTACCAATATTCAATTAAGAATGATGATTCACACATGCCAGTACATGGGTATGGAAATATTTTGGTAGAAGATTAAGGTATGGCCTTTTAGGCCAAATTGTCAAGATTGAATCTGCAGTTGATGTGTGTCTTTTGGCCGGAAGCTTGTTGCTCCCCTTTTTCTATAAAAAGGGAAATCATGGCCAGAATATGGGTTCAGATTATTTGGGAATGTCTTATAGGTTCAGGTTTTGTTCCTTGGGGTTTTTTCCTAGTTTGTTTCTAGTAGTGAGTCTAGGTGAAGATAACAAGCTGTAAAGTCTTTTACAGAGTAAATAATGAAATGTTTTAGTGTCAAGTTCTACACAGGTTCTTGAAGGAGTTATATGTAAAATTTTATCTAGTGACAAAGATATCATTTTGTTTAAATAAAATAGAATTCCAATTCTTCTCTCTCCATTTCATGATTTTATCAGTTTTTAAATGAAATCAATCAAGGGTTTATTTCATTTAGTGCACTATTATGATGTATGTAGCTTTCTATTTATTCTTTGGCCCAAGGGGTCAATTAAATTGCTTAAATAGAGTTGCAGAATGATAGGGCTTGTGCAAGGGTTTAGATAAGCAGTTTTGGGTGATCACAGATGAGATATATTGTAAGGCAGTATCATCTTGTATTTTATATTATCATATCAAAGCTTGTCACATTTTTAGGTTTACGTTTCATATATTTCAGGTGCCCAATGGAGTAAGGAACTAACCATTTCTTGTAACTGGCTTTATTTAACAGCCTTGTTTTGGTATTAATCGATGAATCTCTACAAATCTTTTAAAATATCAGAATATCTTGGTTGAGTTTTCATGTATTTTCTATAAGTTGTCCTACCCATCTCATACTCCAACCAAAGGTTGAGGGTAATTGAAGGACTTTCCATCCTTGAGCATTCTCCCTTTTTGTCGAGTCATTTTATGAGATAATCTACTTTTTTTTCAGTAGATTCTTGAGTATTGTTGCAGAGAGCAGGTAGTTCATTGAAGGGATCACCTTTCAGGGTTCTGCAAAGCTTGAAGTGTAGAAGGATCTTGTATCCTTGTTGAAGTTCGTCCAACCCTGATGGATATTGATAGTTGGATTGGCTTTCCATAGGTATTTGGAAGAATTAGCTTGGTCTCTGCCCTGTGGCAATGTAAACCTATTTATTCTGGAAACAAACATTGAGTCCCTTTAAAACTTGTTTTTCCCATTATTAAAAACATGATGATTATGTTAGGAAATGGATAAGGTCTTGGTCTTTAATGCCAATGTCCTTGAGGGTATCTACACAACGTGCTATTTTGCATGTTTTGACAAAACCTAGAAAAGCTCTAAAAAATTGCCAAAAATTTGTCTTTTAATCCTTGAACCTATTCACCACCTACGCACATAGAGATGAGAGAGAAATGGGGGCTATATACGAGTTTGGATTTATCAAACTCCTATTTCATTATTTCCACCTCCATAGATAGATTGATTATCATTAGATAAAGGCACATATTGGAAATAATCCCACCTATTACTAGAGATAATGGACTCAAAACTAGATTTAATAGACAAATAGATAATGAAAGATCAATGAATGAGATTAATAAATGAACAAGTGACCATTACCAAGATTTGTGCCTCCCCTACTAAGATGGATAAATGAGATACATAGTTGAGAGAAATCTTTGTTGTGACTATGAGAGTTAAGAGTGTAAAGAGATTTTTGTAGAGCTTCACTATGAGGTTAGAGAGAGAGATCAAGAGTTGCTAGAGTAACAAAATAAGAAAGAATCAAAGCTTTGTTTCTTAGGATGGGTGGAAATAGTCATTAGGAACATGATTGTATGTTGGGAAATGCATTTAAAAATTCATGTTATGGAATATTATCATTTAAATATTGGAATCTTTTGGGACCTTTGTGCACCCCATACAAATGTTTATGTTGCATTATTGTCCTTCCAATTTCATCCCAAACTCAAACCTATAGGTTTTAAAAGTTGTTTCTTTACTATTTCATTAACCTAGTCATGAATTTAATTATGCATCAGGCATAATGAGTAAGTGTGAAATGGGCATAAGGTACAATTTTTGACACTACAATACATGAGTTAGAGGTTGTGATAAAACTAAAAATTATGATAACTTCATTATTCAATTATAAGATTCAAACTTAATTAGAGTTGTAGGTAAGAGGAAGAACCATTGAGGAGTTAGTATCTTCCCAAAACTGGTTAATCCATCAATCAACATATTTGGAGCTTACAATATAATAGGGAAAGATGTCAGTTTTTGCTACTTATTTAGGAATAAATGGTATTGTTCATGGGATTTGAAAGAACTAAAATATTTTGGGGGTTCTATAGATACAAAAAACACCTCAAATATATAACATATTATTTATGATATTCAAACATTTGATTCCTCATAACTTAGTAAAATTTAATCCCTTGGACCATCAAATTAAAGCCACATGTATCAATTAGGGCCCTCTGTATGATGATGCTATGAAAAATGGAAAAAATTCTCGAAGAACCAAAAAATAGAAAAAATTAACAAAAATGAATGAAAAATGAAAAAGAACCTAGAGTGTTTCTTTATTTATGTATGTTTACTTGTGAACCTATATGCTCATACATCAATAGATTTTTTTGGGGAGTTTTATTAGCACAATGTCATTCTAACAAACACGGCGCATAAGTGGATTTTTATAAGAATTTTTGTAGTAACTAACTTGAAACTATATTGAAATAACTTTATTTTAATGCCACTTTCTAGGCTCTAAAACTTCAAATCAATAAGTGAAGTGAAACATATTAATGCCTAGTTCGTAGTTCACTATCCTCTAATCATCATAGAAAAGTAAAAGACATGTACTAACTAGCATAAGGAAATGAGGTAGGAAAAGTATTAATAGTATATAGTTTTTACAAGTGGGTAACATATTGCTTTAAACTCACCAAATTTCCCCATAGAGGACAAGGTTCCAACCGTATTAGATATTGGTGGTTTCGAAACTTCTAGTATTAGTTGATTTCTTGATCTAGAAGGAACATGGGTAGCCTTATTTGGACAATAATTCTTGGCCATATATCTAACAACAATAGAAAAAAAATTGATGTTCTTTTATAGAATGAAACACCTACAAAAATGGTTGAGTAATGGCTTTTATTCATGAAGAAGTTAGATGGAAATCCTTAATATTGATAGAAACTATTTAGAAGATTATTATAATTGACACATTATGAATTTGGTTTTTTTACTAACCCATATGTCAACAATTTCCTTAAGGTCTTGGAATAAGTGCACCTAAACATAGAATCACCATTAAGGATAACAATAATAGAACCTTTTATGCTCAATGCAAAAAATATAAGTATCTTGCTCAAGAAATTATAGGAAAGCAATGATAACTTAGGTAATTCAACCAAAATGGGACCATTATAAAACTTATTTTATAAGACAACAAAATTATGTACCCATAGTTTTATAACAAGAAGTAAGAAATAGAAAAAATAAGGGTTGTGATTTAAGTAACTACATTAGCATAGCAAACTTAAACAAAATAGAAAAAAAAAGGTAAGTGATGCATGATGTCAACGGAAATTGCATGTGAGGTTTACATCTTCCCAACAACAAAATATCACCTGAAAATATAATATTCTAGACAATGAAAACCATTATAAAACTTTACAAGAAGCAACACAACATAAACTAGTGTAACAAAAGATATATCCCATAGAATAGTTTTAGAACAAACATTAATAAATGCTTGGATTGGGGTGACATTATTTCTTTCATTCAACATTCAACTTTACTATGAACAATTCTCAAGGGAAGAATGGTTGATACCATTTAAAGGGTAAAAATTTCCACAAGATTAGAATAAAAAAATCACATTACAATAAATGAAAACAAAGAACTAGAAACAAAAACATATATATTTATTCTAAATAATTAGTAAAAATGTGATATACATTTAGTTATTAAATTATGCACAGTACACATATTCTCCTCGAATGAACACCCTTGGTTGTTTTAAAATTTTAATAATTAATTTTGAAAATTCTCATATGCGAATCAAAACGATTACATATTATTATTATAAAATATAAAAACAATTCCTTGGGGTTCACTCATGTTGTAGGGACAATAAGGTGGTCGGCGATGTCTTTCTATAAATGTGGTTAATTAGTGAAATTTTTTTTAATTGATCTAGTTTAATTTAAAGTAATCTTTTTGTTGACCATATTATTTTGTGGGAATTTATAAAAATGTAACAGAAATACAAATAAGGTTTATGGTTTCTTATCAGTTTTTATTTAAATTGTTCGAGTGTCCTTTTCTTAATAATAATGATCGTTATTTATATTAAACTTCTAATTAAATATGGAAGCTTTTAAATTTATTTTATAAGTGTTTTCTTGATAGATGCATGAAAATATTTTATTCAATAATATTTTTTTATATTTTGAAGTATTCTTTTATTACTATTGAATAACTAATCAATACATTATAGACAATGTATCAAATCTTTATATTTGTAGGCATTTTTTAAGTATAGTATATAACTAAAATATTTTAATCAATATATAATATATTTATTTTTGAAGCATCATCTTCTAATGCATTGTAGTCAAGTTGTCAATTATTTTATGTCACTACCAATAAATAAGTAGTGTGTTCTATTCAATAAAATAATTGTTTATCTTTAGAATTATTCTTCAATTTCACTAGTAATAATAAATTAGTGTATTGTAATCAATGCTTCAAATACTTATATTTGTAAGCTTCTTCTATGTCACTACTAGAAAGATGTCAATGCTCGATAGTAAATGCGTCAACAATTTACTTATAAGCAATTTTCTATCACTACCTGTAGACGTATAAAAATGACCACTTTCCAAAATGAATATTTAATGTTCATTTTATTCTCATTCCTCTATTTAATTAAATTTAGTTTAATTAAATTATCCACATTCATCTATTTGATTAAATAAGTTATTCAATTTATTTAATTAAATTCACCTGGGCCCTTCATATCATTTAATTGAATAAATCACTTTATTTAATTAAATCCCCTTTCTACTCATTTTAATTAAATTTACATTTAATTAAATTATTCACTTCAAATAAACAAATTTGATTTATTTAAATCCTCCACTTGCATCTATTTTGTTGAAATAAATCAATTTATTTTAAATAAAATTACCCTCCATCCACTTGCATTCTCCTACATCTCTCACTTGCCTCTCTAAACCCTTTCTAAATTATTCTAATCCCTTCTAAATTAGCCTAACCCATCTACTAAACATTGTCACATCCCTAAACAAAGGGAAGTCACTTCTCAAACCCTTAAAGTCTTCAAAAACCATTAAAGGATTTTTATCCTCAACAACTTAACCATTTAAGTCTCTTACATAACCATTAATGATTAAGTCAACCTTCTTACATGGTTGGAGACATTTTGGCCTAACTCAACCCTCATCTAACCCTAGGGTCTCATCAAACATTCATTGCTTTGACCATGGTTATTCCTTTAACCCTTGTACAATAGTTTATCCTTTGGGTAAAAGCTTTATCCAATGGGTTTTCTTAACCTAACCTTAACCTTTACCTTCTAAGGTAACCATGAGGTCTTCTCAAGAATTTACTGCTTCTTGCATCTCCTCTCAAGCAGTCTCTTGTTGACTATTGTCACAATTTCATTGGTGATAATTGAGTGCATGGATTGATAACTTTCAATCCTATCCTTTGATAAGATCATCCAATCTTGACCATCCATTGCCCTATTTTCCTATTAATAGAGCCCTCATTCTCTCATTCTCATATCCAAGTCTTTAGCATCACACTTATAGGCATTTTACTAAGCATTTAATCTTTCTTTGAACAAAAATAATCTAATAAACATTTTAGAGGCATTTCTATCATCATAAATAATCATATTAAGCTAGTATATCATGCTAGGATAGTTCTTTTACTAATATTTTCATCTTATCATCATATACATACTAGTTTAATTCATACTTCTTAATATCATGCACATTTAAGATTGAATTCATGTTAGATTGATCGAAACATCCCTCATTCTCATTATTGTCATCCCTAAGTCACTTTGCTCAGTGATCTAAGAGAAAAGGCATTAGATTACGAGGTCTTGTGAGATAGAGAACAATGGAACATCCCTTGGGAAGTTGATCTATTCCATGCAGCTCCATGACTTGCACCAAGAGTCCCATTGGTGTGTGGACTAGTCCTGAAATTGTAATATTCATTTCATCGAGCTACTTTTCCCGCATACATTTCTAGTGCCCACCATGGGGCATAACCCCATTTATCAAATCATTTTTGATGCAGGACTGACTTTGTAGGTATGTGGAAAACTAGAATTGACGTGTTGATACCACTCTGTAGCACATCTAGTCTATACTTTGGTGCATCTAGCTAACTATTTAGTGCGTTGTTACCCTTTTGTAGTGCATATAGACTTAACTTTAGCGCATAGCATTTTTTCTATTTCCTGTAGATCTTAGCGCTTTAAAACATCAGTGTAGTGCATGCATGCAATAGTATAGCGCATTCAGATTATCAGTTGGTGCATCTGTACTATTTTGTAGTGCATCTAGTTTGTAGATTAGCACATAGAAAACACAGAGAGAAAAACATAGTTGTAATCGAGACAGAGAATTAGACTTGTAGAAGGCCACTGTGAAAATTTTATCACTAACAGGTTTTTTTTTAATTGCAGGTTGGGAGAATTGTCTTTTACTAAATGCTATGCTTTTGACTAAATTTTTAATTTCTAACTTTGTTAAGTTAGTCATTTAAAAGTTTTCTTCATTTCCTTGTTAAGTAAAATTGAACTCACTTTCCCTTTGAAGTTACATAAAAAGAACAACAAATAAAAACCATTTTCTTCCTTTCTTAGGAAGAAAACACTTTATTTTGGGGTTTAAAAGGAATAAGACAAACTTTACTTTGTAAACATTTTAAAAAGAACCTCACCATCCTTTGGTGTTTAAAAGGATTCACTTTACTTTGCAAGTTAAAGAACCTCATTTTTTTCAAGAATATTTAGGCAAAGCAAAAGAGGGAAGTCCTTCCCTTTTATCGAATTCATTTTGTTGACCATAAACAAAAAAAAATTTTGTTCACTAGGATTTCATTACTTAGATTAAAAAATTATTGATTTGAGAGATAAAATAAACATCATGCTTTTTGGAGCAACATCTCCAAATAGAAGTTAGAAAATCATTGCCTTTGAAGGTTAAAAAGAACTTTTGTGCCTTGTCTCAAAAGTGGAAGGTATATGCTCTCCCCTTAATTGGGTGATCAAAAAGCCAAACCGCTCTTACGCTTTCAGTATTTCAAGCAATAAATCCTTTAGCAGGCCTACCCTCTCGAGGAGCTAATAACTCTTAAGCATTAAGGCCGGTGAGAGGGGAACGACCTAACTGGGAAATGACTTTATCACCAAGTGTTCCAACCCACTATAATCAAAAGTGGAGGGTGATGAAAACCCCTTTCAACAGTTTCACACAGCGATTAGCCTTCCCCCAGTATCTTTACGATACATAAAGCCTTTGTTCTAAAGGTTGGGAAGCCTCCTGAGGGAGTTTATCACTCACATCCAAATAGGAAGCTTGATTACGAACCTTAGATATAGAAACCTTGCGCTGAGTTAGTATCCAGACATCTTCAATATCATAGTGCAAGGGTGGGGAAAAATATACCCCAAGATTACTCACCATATATCTATCAAGATAGCTACTCAATTGTGAAGCAAATCACTTTGGGTTAGTTTATGGCAAAAGGCAAAAAAATGGGTGCCCCCTAGGGGGTGACACGGTTGTTTGAGCTGATGAAGTATCGAGACTAGTGGGCTATGATATTGTTGATGACCCTTGAATAAAGAGTCTACTTGAATTGTATTATCTTTATCCAAATCTATGAAAACATAGGGGATTTGAACACATCCTCGCAGAACATACACTCTTTGTTTAGAATAGGCAAAAATGTTTGTCATTTTCATGTTGTGTTTGCATTTTATACTTTAGAAAATCATCTCTCATAGTTGAGAAAGTGTTAAAATTTCCAGAAAAACCCACAAGCAAAATAAAACAGGACAGTTTAGCGCATAGGAACAACAACCTAGCGCATCTAGAGAAAACTTTAGTGCATAGAAGATGAAACTTAGCACATTCATTCTCAAAAATAGTGCATAATAATCTGAACATTTGACAACTAAACATTAACGCTTCTTAAAGACATATCAGTGCATTGAAGCATCAACCTAGTGCATTGGGGGGAAACTGTAGCACTTTGAGTCTAACCTTTAGTGCATACTTAGGATAGATTAGCACATAATGATGAACAATAGATACCCTAACTAGTACTGAGAGGGGGGGGGGGGGTGAATAAGTACATACAAAAACTTCTTCGCAACTTATCAAGTTAAAATAATGCAATATGGTTGTCTTTATTACTTAACTTAACCATGGAAATACCGGTTAAACACAATAAGACTTCAAACAACATAAAATGGTAAAACTAACTCAAATACACACACACACAAGGAGATATCACATAATACTAGTATATACGAGGACAACCCAAGATGGGAAAAACCTCTATGAGCAATATTGCTAGAGACTACTACTCCAATCCAACCTCACAGTAAAACATAGTTACAAAGTTTAGGGCCTCAACCAAAGGAGCACCAACCCCTAACTTTAGGGCACCAACCCAAGGAGCTACAACCCCTATCAAATTTATGGGCTACAATCCAAAGGAGCACCAACCCCTGCATCGAGCTACAACTCAATGTTCAAAATGCAAACTTCAGATACATAAGTTGTTATCATGTTACAAGTGAATCTTGCAACCTTATCAAATATCTTACTCTATTGGTTAAGTACCTTCTCTCCTTTACCGACTCACTCTTCTTCCTACTTTGCACCTGCTGCTTCCCTACTGAATCTACAACTCACTCTCTCCACATCATCGATATCACACTCTATCGGTGTAAGAACTAATGGTTCTTCTCTCCAACTGGTTGACAGCTTCAACCAGGTTCACTCTCACTCTCTTCTTAGATGCTCATGAAACACTCAGATGATCTTGTTCTTACTTGCAGAAGTCTTCCACTTCACAACAAAACAATATTCACCTCTTCAGCAGCAACAAACAATCTCTCAGGCCTTTTTACTTATAGCCCAGATTTCCCACCAAATACCAATTCAAAATTCAGGCAGTTAGGGTTTCCTCACCATCCTCGAGGAAAACCAAATCCAATAAGATCTTGCATGATCTGATCTTTCTGACATCTAAATGCATATCTCTGCCATAGTCTCATCTCCTTTATCATGCCCTTTATTCCTAGAGATTTTCTTCTTACCTTCATAGTAAATCCTTCAGTTAGTAATGAAAGATATGTCAGGTTGTTTCCTTCATCACCTTGATCTTCTCAATATCTTTTAGCTAGCTCATAGTTGTCTTCCAAACCTTGAGCCTCAAAACCCTGCAATCACTCTGCAGCAAGTCCATGATTTGTGTGGTCTTTCATTAAAGCTGACTAACCCTTCAACAACCCTATCATTGTACATTATATCTTTATCCAACCGCGGGTTTGCCATGTTGACTCCATGTCGACTATCTGCTAGCTTGGCACTTCAAGTCAGTCCAAGTAGGATCACCAACCAACCACCCTACTGGTCTTAACCATTTTACCATTTACCTTGTCATATATGCACTCGTCTTGAATAGTCGATGGAAACTCTCAACTAGGTTTCCAGATAGATAAGTCCAAGATATCTTCATTTCCATAATGGGGAGGTTTTCTACAACTGCACCTTGCTTATAAAACTAGTTGACTTACATACCAGTTACCACTCTTGATGGCACCATGTCATCATTCTTTCTCAAGACTCCATCTTCTTTCAATGAGGTGAGATTCCTCTATTTGCATCTACTCAGCCTTTCCTTTTCCCTGATTAGCTTTGACCGTATCTCAACTGGTTTGTCAAGATGACAAACACTTCATACTCCCTATATATTGGCATCTCCACATACCTCTTCATTCTTATCTCTCCAAACTAAGATGCACTCAAAGCATAATAGGAGAGAAGCTCCACTTACTTGATAGAGTAACACCTTGTCTTCTACATGTTGTAATGCTCTTCATTTGGTCTAATGTGAGAACATTCATATTCAATCATAGCTCCTCATGATAACTGCTTCTTCATTTGGTAGGAGTCTTGTTGTTCTATAATCTTACAGTGTATCGGTTTATTTTGCTCTTTCAAAGTTGAAGTGATTTAGATAACATTCTACCTCTTCATCACAAGCAACTGCTCAAGACACTTCTCCATCTCATCACACAAGTCAGACACTTAACTTGTGTACTGATGACTTCTATGATCATCTTCTTTACCTTTACTAGTGTTTTGTAGCCCAAGGTGATATCCAAGTTATCACATATTGTACTCCTCCATATCAATGTTGCATATACAGCTCATCTATCGGTGGTCATCCCATATCGGTTGACATCAATGACAACACAATGCCAATAGGGAATACTTAGTGTAGCATTTCAACTATAAACATCATAGACTAGTGTATTTGGCATCATCAGATATCATCTTCCCCATACATCAGATATCTTCTTCCCCTTTGACAACAATGCCAAAATGGAGGCACAAGCTTCCATTCTCCACTATGTTGCTCCCCCTATGGAGTAGCATCCTTCAACACATCAATCCTGAAAGATTTGACAGTATAGTACCTAACTGATGTGGAGCACACAACTTTTAGTTGACTTCATGAAGGGGCAAAACCCCTAATTCACCTCTCAAATAGGTAAATGTAGTCTTCGGTAAGGGGTTAGTGAATATATCTACTAGCTACTCCTTACTAGAAACATGTTCTATTACAACCTCCTTATTTTGAAACTTCTCTCTCAAGAAATGATCCTTGAGCTCAATGTGCTTAGTTCTAGCATGCAATACCAGATTCTTGGAAATATTAATTGCACTAATATTATCACAAATATACTCACTGGTTCAGATATAGGTACTTTGAAACCTTCCAATACATGTTTCATCTAGATTGCTTGAGTGTAGTTCATAAATTCTGCCACATATTCTAGTTCAGCTATAGACTAAGAAGTACAACTTTGCTTCTTACTCATCCACGAGACTAGTCTTCCACCAAGAAAGAATGCTCCACCAGTCGTCCACATTACTTGCCCAATTAGGATCGATATATAGTTTGAGATTAAAGTCACCATTATATTGATACCACAATCCATAGTTAACTATTCCTTTCAGATATCTAAGAATCCGCTTGACAACTACCAAGTGGGATTCTCTTGGATTTTTTTTAAAATAAGCTACTATGCCCACTGCATGAGCAATATCTGGTTTGTTGTGCACTACATAGTGCAGCTTACCGATCATTGACCAGTACTCCTTCTCATTCACCAATGCTTAATCATCTTCCTTAGTCAGTTTACAGTCAGTCACCATCAGTGTATCAACCGGTTTACTCTCCTCCATTCCAAAGGTCTTCAATACCTCTTTGACATACTTGGAATGGGTAATAAAGATACCCTCTTTCATTTGTTGAATTTGTAAACCAATGAAGAACTTTATCTCTCCAATCAAGGACATCTCAAACTCTTTCTTCATTTCATCTGCAAAATCATGACTCATTTTATCATCTCCTCCAAATATTATGTCATCTACAAATACTTCATAGATCAGAATCTAAATACCTTCATATTTTAGGTAGATGTTGTTATCCTCACTTGTTCTCTAAAATCCTATCTTCACAAGATGAGAGTGTAACCATTCATACCATGCCCTAGGTGCTTGTTTCAATCCATACAGGGCTTTGTGTAATCTACACACCATGTTACTATCTTCTGATAAGGCAAACCCATCCAGTTGCTCAATATACACTTCCTCTTCTAGGATTCCATTCAAAAATGTATAATTCACATTCATCTAATAAACCTTGAATCCCTTGTATGCTGAAAATGCAAGTAGCATTCGGACACCTTCAAGTCTAGCCATAGGAGCAAAGGTTTCTCCATAGTCTTCTCCCTCTTCCTGAGCATATCATTTGCATACAAGTCTTGCCTTGGTCCTCACAGTCATGCCTTCTTCTTTTAGCTTATTCCTGAAGACCCATTTGGTACCTATGACATTCTTGTGTTTTGGTCTGGGTACCAAAGACCATGTTGCATTCTTTTCTATCTGGTCTAGCTCTTCTTCCATTGCCTTAAACCAGCCTTCATCTATAAGTGCTTCTCTAGAAGTCTTGGGCTCCAATTCAAAAATCATGCAAGAGTTTTATTTCACCTTTCTTCTTGTGAGTATCCCTACATCTTTATCTCCTATGATTTTTTTTAGATCATGATGTAGTTTCACATACCTAGGAATGACTCTAGCTTGTTCTCCTAGTTTTTCCTCCTCTTCTCCTTCACCTACTACAGCTTCTACTGGTACAAGAACACTAAGATCTTTACTTGTTTCTTTCTTAATTGGTTTCCAAAAGGCTATGCCCAGTTCATCTTCCACTTCCTCACTACAGGTTTCCTCAGGTTCCTTATGGGATTCATCAAACTTGACATTGATACTCTCAACAATTTTTTGTGTTCTATTGTTGCAGCACTTGAGAGCTTTGCTCTTAGTGGAATATCCCATAAATATTCCTTCATCACATTTAGAATCAAACTCTCTTAGATTCTCACCTCTCTTGATGTAACACTTACTACCAAACACTTTAAAATAACTCATAGTGGGAATTTTCCCAGTCCAATACTCATAAGGGTTTTTATCTCTACCTTTCTTGATGAGTACCCAGTTCATAGTATAGACTATAGTGCTCACCGCTTCTCTCCAAAAAGTGTGAGCAACCTTTCCTTGGATCAGCATTATTCTAGCCGCTTCAACTACAATCCTGATATTCCTCTCTATTGTGGTGTCCTTGGGGCAGACAACTGCCTCTTGATACCACTATCCTCATAGTACTTGTTGAATTCATTAGAAGTGAATTCACCTCCTTGATCAGTTCTTAGGCATTTTATCTTTTGACCACTTTCCTTCTCTACTAATGCTTTAAAGGCTTTGAACTTTCCAAATGCCTCAGACTTATCTTTCAAGAATGTGAACCACATCATTCTTGAGCAGTCATCAGTAAGAATCATGAAATACCTATCTCCCTAAATACATCTAGTTTTCATAGGACCACACAAATCAGTATGCACAAGATCAAGTAAGTTTTCTATTGTAAAAGACTTACCTTTGAAAGTTGAGGAAGACATCTTCCCAAGTTCACATTCTCTGCACAAAGAATTCTCTGGTTTGTTTAGCAAAGGCAATCCTCTTACTCCCTTGATCTTACTAGCCTTTACAATATTATCAAAGTTCATATGACAAAGTCTCCTATGCCATATCCAACTATCATCAAACTTTTCCATCAAACACCAACTTATCTTGGCATTCAACTGAAACAAGTTACCTTTGGTCTACTTACTGGTGACAATAAGTTCACCACTTTTACCAATTATACTGCAGACTCCACCTTTGAACTCTAGAACAAGTCCTTTATCATTTAGCTAAGCAACACTCAATAGGTTATGCTTAATACCTTCTACCTAGTAGACATCATCTGCACTTCTCTTTCCATTCAGTGAGATGGATCCTTTACCTTTCACCAAACATGGTGCATCATTGCCAAATCTGACAACACCTTTGTCATATTTTTCTAGAGACAAAAACTTTCTCCGATCAATAGTCATGTGGTGAGAACAACCACTATCAATTATCCACTCATTAGTGTTGTTAATGTGAGAGACAAGTGTTTTCTTGTCAGACACTTCTTCCTTTACAACTACAAATACTATGTCTTCATTTTCTTCATCCTCAGATTCTTCATCAATAACACCTTCATCCACTGCAACAAGACAATTTCTTCTATTTCCTCCTTTATACTTTCTAAACCTCTCTGGTTTATCCTTATTCTCATTATTAGGACAATTAACAACTATATGTCCTATCTTATTGCAGGAAAAACATTTTAGAGGAAGCTTATTTCTATATTTTCCAATACCTTTTGGAAGTCTCTTAGAAAGAAGAGCTTCAAACTCCATCAGAATCTCTTCATCATCCATACCTCTCCTTTGCATGGATTCATAACTGGTATTTGCTTATTTTCCTTTTCAGGTTGGTGTAACAAATGCTCTAAAGGCTGACTCAGTCTTCTAAACACTGTCATCATAACTATTAAACTCATATGCAGTTAACTTTGCGATGATAGAATCTAAGGATACCTTGGTTTTTTCAATAGACCTTAGTTCCTGAATAATAGCAAATCTGATTGCATAGACCGGTAACAATGATCTCAAGACTTTACTAAGAATAGTGGCATCATCAATTATTTCACTAGTGCTCTTGATATCTCCAACAATAGTCTTGATTCTTATGCCATATTGCTGAATGGTCTCACCTTCAACCATCCTCATGTCTTCAAATTTTCCTCTAAGGCTCTCTTCCTTAGCTTTCTTTACATTCTCTTCACTGCCATAAATAGTTTCCAATATGTCCCATACATCTTTAGGAGTGTCCTTATCTTGTACATCAATGAACTCAATATCAGACAAACTACTAATAAGGGCTTCCATGACTTGCCCATTTTCTTGAATCTCTCTTTTCTAATCATTGGTTAAAGTGCCAGTGGGAATTACATAGACATTCTCAACATAGCTCCAATGTTCATCACCCAAACTCTTTATATAGATCTTCATTTTGTCCTTCCATATTTTGAAGTTATCTCTATTGAACTTAGGACCTTCCATCTTTATCAATAAGGTGTAATCTTTTACCTAAAGCATATACACTTATATCACCAAGGACCTAGAGTTGCTCTGATACCAAATGATGAATAATGATGAACAGAAGATACCCTAACTAGTACTGAGAGTGAGGGTGAATAAGTACATACAAAAACTTCTTCGCAACTTATCAAGTTAAAATAATGCAAACTGGTTGTCTTTATTACTGAACTTAACCATGGCAATACCGGTTAAACACAGTAAGACTTTAGACAACATAAACCAATAAAACTAAACCCTTCAGATACATTCAATACTTGATAACTACTTCACCCATAAACATATGCATGTGGTGTTTCAACAATACCACAACCATTAGCTCTGCGTGCATAATCACTTAAACAAAGAATACTTAATCATCACATGAAAAAAGCACAACTCATGACAAACAAATTTTTCACGTGGAAACCCAAATGGGAAAAATGACGGTGGGAATGAATACCCACAAGCTTTTTTTTGAACTCTTTTGAAGCTCGCTCTATTAGGAGCCTAGTCCGGTTAAATACTTAACATTAATGTTTTGCTAGGAACATACCTTGTTAAAGATCACCTGGTTAAGGATGGCTATATACCCTATTAAAGGTTGAAACCCTATTAAAGGTTACCTTGCTAGAGGATTTAAAGAACTCGATAAACTTGAGTAACTTGGTTAGAGGATTTACAGTAAGCCTATTAAAGCTACCCAGCTAAGGGATTTTCCTTCTGTTGAAATGGTTAGAAGAAAACATGTAAAGCTTTGATCTAATAACAACACTATAGGCCAAAGTAGATCCTTTTCAGTTCCTCTACTCTACAATCACACTCTGTAATTTTCTCTCACTGGCCTCGCAAGTTTCTCATCACACGGATACACACACAACATTTTCCAATAACTTACAATAACAAAAATCATCGACCTTATAGATAACAATTAGGTCGGTAGCATAAACCCTAAACCCTAAGCATTTTAGGTTTACAATACAAGTGGTCCAATCCTGACCATCCAAACACTTTGCATAGAGAAATACAATTTCAAACATATCACAAGATAATCTGCATCGTCCATTCTTCACCGCACATAGAAATCGGTAACTCATCATGATTTCTTCTCATACCTCTAAGAAGAATGTTCATTAGACATTTAATGCAGTTGATCTTCACATGCAAGATCCTCAAGGAAATCCTTCACATGCACAAAGCTGACATGGCATCACGATCTCATCTTCATCTCTTAGCTAACTCATCACATTATGTCATCGGTTGCATCGCATAAGAAAGATTGTGAAGCCGGAAACCCTACAACTGAGACTACCAACTGGTAGTCACACTCAGTGAAACCGTGACACCACTTCACTGCATCACTTCATATCAGTTCACCAACTTCTTCCAATTTTCATACCGGTTCACTTGCACTTATTGACATCAATGACAACATACATTATCATCAGATCAACAGGCTAGTTTATCATATGCCAACACATAATCATGCCTAAAATAATAGAAGTCAAAACATTGGCTTAGCGCATAACATAGGTAGTTTAGCACATTGGTAGTTTTAAACAGCGCATCTGAGTCAAACTTTAGTGCATCCAGTCTCTGTCTTAGTACATAGATAGAACTGTGAAAAACAAGGAGCAAAACTGAACATTCTTGACAAGTTTAAACATCAATTTAAAACACACTATTGGATCTTCAATCAACTTCATCAAGCAAAACTTGTGTCAAAACATGAGAAGTATTCCAAAGAATAAAAGAAGACATTCTTAGAGCAAAAGTTGTCAAAACTCTGAGACTAGTTAAGGATAACACTTTCTCCTATCAAAATCAGGTAACATTATCATACTAATCAAAAGGTCTGCCAATTAAATAGATTCCATCATCAAAACATACCTAGTTTAAACCTAAGTTGTTAAATCGAGTTTCCATATCGGGAAATCTCTTATTCCATATCATTTGATGCACTTTGTTGTGAGGGGGCATCTAAACCTTCATTTAATTAAAGTAGGATTAAGTTTCCAAACAAAGTATCATAATCCAAACAAATCAAAGGAAACCATTGATTGCCTGTGTATGACCACTCCTCATATTTTGAGAAGAAAAAGTCTTCATCCCAACACTAAGTTGAAGAAATGACAACCTAGTACCCAGAAAATTGCTAAAAGGAATAGATTTATTTACATCAATCTCCAACTCTTCAAATATCATCATGCATTTCTTCATCATATGCACTTATATCTTCAAGACAAGTCGAACGAATTTGAAAAAGAGCCATTCAGAAGTAGAGCTTTTTGCCAAAAATCAGCATTCAACCAATGCTTAAATCATGGAGGAAAGATCAATCAAGCTTTCTTCCCAAAAGTTTGCATCACTTATAACATACCTCAATTTGAACCACCAACTCTCGAACAACACGCAAAAGAGGAATTCATCCCCTTTGTCATAGAAAGTATCTACTAGATACCCACTATCACTCACTCTCAATGAAGCAAGCAAAGTGAACCACAACCAGAGTCCAGTATGGTTCAAAAATTATAAAATCCTTTCGAGTATCTAGATCTATAAGACATGGATATTTCTAAAGAGCTCCTCCAAGAGTGTCAAGAAAGTGCTTCATTTCAAAAACTTATGGAAAAACTCATAGAGGCCGACAAAGAAAAATACTTGCTCATGCTAACAAACAAAGGAGTTAGAATCCCTGAAGACTTCAATACTAGCGTCTTTAGAACAAGGTCTTGAAATTACACTTATCAAGAACAACAAAAAGAAGAAGTAGCACGTGACCCTGAACAAAAAATACCTGAGCCAAACATACTAGAACACACACATACCCAAACTACGGATAATGAGAGGGAAGAAATCTTCCCTTAGTAAACAAATGCACCCTTAGTTTCTCTCACACAACAAATACAAATGTTGCAAAGACAAATGCAGGACATGCAACAGGGGACAACAGTGCGGTATTCCTTAAACAAAATTTGTCCTTACCCTTTTGACAGAAGGTTAAACATGATACTTTTTCCCCTGAATTCAGATATTCCCAAATTTGACAAATATGATGGTAAGAGCGATCCTCATGATCATGTTCAAGAGTTTTGTACCATGCACCTTGAATTTACCCATGATGACACCTATTTGATGAGGCTATTCCCAAGAATCTTGAGAGGGCAAACAATGGAGTGGTTATCCAAGCTCACACCTCCTGTCAGATCCTTTGATGAGTTAGTCAACAAATTTATCACTCAATACTCCTACAATATTCAACATGCAATCACCATGCTAGATGTCTGCAATACCAAACAGAAAAATAATGAAACATTCATGGTGTTTCTTCAACGTTGGAGATAGATGGTTTCAAGATATCCTCGAGATGTGCCTAAAAAGGAAAATATGGAAATTTTCATTAACAATATGAATAGTGAGATGAGTTACATACTCAAGATCCAATGCATACCATCTTTTGCCAAATTGATCAAAAATGGAATCCAAGTAGAGGAGGCATGTATCAAGAAAAGAGCATTGAAATTCTTTAAAGAAGGAAATAATTCATCCAACTCTCATTTCAATAACCAGAACAACAAAAACAACTTAGACAAATCAAAGTTTTGGACCAAAAACAAAATTACTGGAAATGAAGGAGGAAATGATGCTAATGATATAAAGTCCAAACAACCAGTATTTGCTTTATCAGGTAATCCTTAGGCTACCAAGAATCAAAAGGGTGTTAACCAAGGCACTAACACTTATGCACCAAACACCAACCTAGAACCTTCATATGTAAACAATACCAACAATACCCAAAACAACAACACAAATAGAGGACCTAATCCTAATTCAAGGGTTACCACCAACAAATTTCCAAATAAACACATTTACACACCACTAGAGCAATCATTAGAATCAGCATTCAAAGAACTCTTGGGAAACAAGATTATCACATTACCAGGTATAAACAACTTTGAACCCCAGGTCAAACCACCTTGTTGGAATGACTCACAATTCTTTGATTTTCATCAAAATAAAGGACATCAAACAAATGATTGCATGAGGCTTAAAAACATTGTTCAAGACATGATTGATAGATGTGATTTAATGGTTGATGGTCTCAAGACAAATGGTGATCATGGCACCTTTAAAAACCCTCTTCCAAATTACAACAAAGATGGGGCTTCATCATCAATTGATACATGAGGATCTTGCACTAATCACATATACTATAACACCATCAATCATATATCAACATATGACAATCAAGTAGATGTCATTAAAATCAGGGACAAACACAAACATGAATCGATCAATGTAACCACCAGAGCTCAAAAATATGTCTTGAAAGGGCATACATCAACAACAACCAATATCCCCAAGACTCAATATGATTTGATAAGTCAACTGCACAGAGCTCTTGCTCAAATATCCATACTTGAGTAATTAAAACTTTCACCAAAACATAAAGACATGTTGGAACAAGCACTATTGGAAATAAATGTACCTCAAGATCTGGATGTTGACAAGTTTTAAGCCATGGTGGCTCACATGAAAGGGCCTCATCATCTCACCTTTTCTAAGCATGATAATATCTCATTGAGCCATCCACATAATACTCCCCTTCACATTGAAGTCTTGGTTTACAAACATCGAGTTAAAAGAGTATTAATAGATGGAGGAGCTGGGTTCAATATCTATACCTTAAAACTTATTCATGCATTAGGCTTCTCTGAGCAGTCTATTGATCCACACAAAAAGATCACCATCGAATCATATGATGATGAAGAAAGATCATCCAAGGGAACATTAATCTTACCTATTCAGGTAGGACCGATACAAAGGGGCACTATGTGCCAAGTCTTAGACATAGAACTCACATATAATATTTTATTAGGTCATCCTTGGATACATGAAATGCAAGTGGTACCCTCAACTTACAACCAGTGTGTTAAATTACCTTATAATGGGTAGGAGATTTATATATCAGTAGATAATAACCCCTTTCAACATTGCAATGCTATGGGGGCAGCCCAAGATAACTTGGTTCCACATAATAGGGAAACACAAACTCCCTCAGTGATGGATCATCATCAAGAAAAGCTCAAATATTTATCCATGGATTTCAAATAGAAGATGAAAATCAAAGAGCAAGGCATAGGGGAATATTGTTTTGAACCCATGTGTCTAACCAACTTACCAACATCACCAAAATCTCATGGGCAATGTTTTGCATCAACACATCAAGCAATGTAGCCCATCACCAAGTTTGATGGCACTCTACCACTAAAGAAGAAACCAAATAAATATCAAAAACCTCAGTGGAAAGAAAAGAAGAAATACAAGGAGGACTCATGGTAGGAGGCATTGCATGAATCAACAGAAACAGTAAGGCAAGAGCAAGAACACTAGGAAAAAGAGAAACAACAAGAAGAGTTGGCCATTCAAAGAGAAGAAGCATCTTATGTAGAAGTACACGACATTCAGGAACCTATTCCAAACAAGGTAGAATCAGCCCTGAGGAAATCACTGCTTCTTAAGGAGAGATGGTATATGAATAGATGCAAAGAGTACAAGCAGGATTTGAAACAGAATCAAAGAAAACTATCAGACTGGTATCAATCATTAGGGACCTATTTTCACCCTACAACATACCTATCCACAGCACTGAAAAACTCTGGGATAACACTTCTGAGACTGATTCCAATGACTATGAATGGGGTAGTTGTTCAAATGTTATTGAAGATCTTCTTAAGAGTACTAATCCTACATCCCTTTCTCAAGAAGGACAAGGCACAATGTCTGGACTAGTTGAATTTGGTCCACAAAATATCTATGATGCCAAAGAAAATGAGCAGTGACATTACAATCAAGTCTACACAGAAGATGATACCATTGAAGACCTCGACAATATCATTAACTTATTCAATATCCCAGTCAACCTTGATGATACCTCTATCATGACACTTATTGTGTTGGCAAATGCACACTCCAATGAGATATTGTAGGTGATTGAAGGTATTGTCATTTATGGAAACCTTACAATCATGTGATACCGAAAGGAAGACACAAGCACCGGAACTGGCAGACTCTACATTAGCATACAGAACACTGGGTTTCCTCGTTAAAATATTGTGTTGTGGTGTGCTTTCAATGTTGCGGTTGTTATTCTTATTTGTTAAATTATTTCTGGTTTACCAGTACACAACTTTAATATGTTTTTCATGGTATACGATAAGAAAATTAAATACCAGTAAGATACTGATTCACCCCCCCTCTCAATATCTTTGGGAATCCTAACATACTGCAGTTGAACTCGAACCACCCAATGATTCTTTATCACTTATCTTTCTTGATCTCATAAACTAGGATGAACCTGAAAAACCATGACATACCTATTTTCCCAGATGATGAATCTATTATCCATTACCTATGTACTATCAACCTGAAAACAAACTCTACTAGCAAAAAAAGTAACAACATCGACAATCAAGAGAGTGCCAACTCTTTCAGTCGCAAAAATGAAAGAAATAAAAGATCTACTATTGAAAACTAGTCAATGGCAGCACTAGATCACAAAGATAGTAAAAATAAAGGATGCATCTGAAGGTGAAAACCTTTTTAAGGCACCTAAGGATGAGAGACTTGACACTCTTCCTGAACACTATCAGGAGCGATCACCTATATTGATTGACCCCACTCAATTAGTCAACATTGGTACAAAAGAGACAGCCAAAAACATACACCTAGCAGAATCTCTGACAGATGAAGGAAAACTAGAGTTTATCAAATTCTTCAAAGAAAAGATAATCAATTTTGCTTGGTCCTATGAAAATATGCCTTAGGATTGAGCCACACTTAATCATGCATCACTTCTCTATTGCTCTAGGAGCTAAGCCAGTTAAGCAAAAAATAAGAAAGATGATATGTAGAACTCATGGTCAAAGTTGAACTAAAGAAACTATTAGACATCGGATTTATTCGAACTATAGACTATGTTGAATGGATCTCAAACATCGTGCCATTTTTGAAACCAAATGGAAGCATCAGGATATGCACAAATTTTAGGGATGTTCATAAAGCCTATCCAAAGGATGACTTTCCTTTGCCCAACATCAACATAATTGTAGACCTCACAACAAGCCATGCAATGCTATCATTAATGGACAGTTTTTCTGACTATAATCAAATCAAGATAGTTGTAGAGGATCAAGATAAAACAACATTCACCTATCCTTGGGGAACGTATTGTTGGAATGTCATGCCATTTGGTTTAAAGAATGTTGGGGCAACTTATCAAAGAGAAATGACGATGATATTTAATGATATGATGCATACCTTCATGGAGGACTATGTGGATGATTTACTAGCTAAGTCATTTACCCAGGTAGAACATTTGGGCATATTAGAGAAAATATTTGAAAGATTGGAGAAATTCCAAGTCAGGCTCAACCCTAAGAAGTGTGTCTTCGGGGTAACATCAAGCAAGTTATTAGGCTACATCATGTCAGCAAAAGGCATTGAAGTAGATCCAGCAAAGGTATAGGCCATCATGGAGATGCCACCTCCTAAGAACATTATCCCACTCAGATCTCTACAAGAATGGCTCCAGTCAATCAGACAATTCATCACCCAATTAGAAAATAAAAGTCTACCATTCAATCATTTTCTACATAAGAGTGTACCATTCAGATGGGAAGCCAAATGTGAAAAATCGTTCTATCAAATCAAGCAATAGCTAATGAACCCACCAGTTCTGGTACCACTAATAGAATGAAAGCCACTTATTGTCTACATATCAACAATGGACATATCATTGGGTGTGCTATTAGCACAAGAAGACCAAGAAGGCAAGGAACAAGCTATCTATTACATTAGCAGAACTTTAAATGGATATGAGCTGAATTACACATTCATTGAGAAGGCTTGTTTAGTAGTGGTATTCACTTCTCAAAAGTTTCAACACTACATGCTCACTCACACAATCAAGCTAGTAGAAAAGATTGATCCTCTAAAGTATTTACTTAGTAAATAAGCTCTCACAGGCAGATTAGCTAAATGGCTCACGATTCTCAGTGAATTTGATATCCACTACAGAGAGTGTCAGGCTATCAAAGGATAGGTAACTCTAGATCAATTAGCTGAAGCACCACTACCAGATAAACAACCAATGGAGGTATAATTTCTAGATAGGGATGTCCTTACTATTACCACCAAGCAATGGACAATGTACTTTGATGGTTCCTATAGTCAACATGGTTTAGGTGTCGGCATCTTGTTCGTCACTCCTGAAGGACACACCATACCAAGATCATATAGACTCATGTTTCCATGCACAAATAGCATTGCTAAGCATGAGACACTAGTCACAGGAATAAAAATGGTTGTAGAATGAAGAATCATAGAACTGAAAGTCTATGGAGATTCCCAACTAGTCATAAATCAAATCAACAATGACTACCAGACAAAAGATGACAAGCTACTACCATACAAATGAATGGTGGATGCCTTCAAACAGTATTTTGTACACATCACCTTCGAGCAAATACTAGGGTTGGAAAATAAAGCAGTTGATGCAATTGCTACTATCACTTCACTACTACAAATTCTAGAGCAACAGAGTCATTACAAGTTTTTGGTAGAGCAACTGTTTTCCCCAGCTTATGACAATTTTGCATCCCATGTTATCTATGCCTTAAACACTTCAGACTCTCCTCTCTATAGAACACTATATGAGTATCTTAAAACCAATACCCTATCCATTGACCTATCTTGGAACTAGAAACACAACTTTATCTAGCAAGCCGCTTGTTATACCCTGAGTGTTGATACTCTTTACCATCGAGGTCTATATGGTACTCTTCTTCTTTGCCTTGATCGTAATGAATCTAACTTTGCTTTACACGAGCTTCATGAAGGTATCTATGGCACACATTCAAGTGGTCCTACTCTTTCTAAAAAACTTCTAAGAATGGGATATTACTAGCTGATGATGGAAAAAGACTCTTATCAATTTGCAAAGAAATGTCCTAAATGTCAAATCCATGGCAATCTTTTACATGCACCATCACAAGAATTGAAGCCATTTACAACATCTTGGCCTTTTTGTCAGTGGGGACTTGAATTAGTAGGCAAAATACACCCTTCATCTTCAAATGGACACAAGTTCATTATCACTGCAATAGAGTATTTTACAAAATGGATTGAAGCAGTCCCAATGACCACAGTAACTGGAAAACAAATTACCTCTTTTATTCTCAATTATCTGATTTGCAAATATGGCATTCCCAGTTCTATCATCATAGATAATAGAAATCCCTTCAAAAACTAAGATGTGTGAGAACTATGTGAATGATTCAAAATCCAACATCATTTCTCTACACCTTACTACCCATAGGGGAATGGTCAAGCAGAGGCATCAAATAAAACAATATTGAAAATCCTCAAGAAAATAGTAAATGATGCAGGAAAGGATTGACATGTGCAACTCACTCCAACACTTTAGGCATATAGGACTAGCATCCAGACACCTACGGGAGCTAAACCATATTCATTGGTGTATGGATTAGAATAAATTTTACCTCTTGAGGTAGAAATTCCATCACTTAGAGTATCTTTGAAATGTCTCATTCCAAATGAGGAGTATCACGTAAACAAATTGCAAGAACTAGAGCTTTTGGATGAAAAATGACAACATACCTATAATCACCTCAATGTATACTAGCAACACATGTGCAGAAGCTACTACCACAGAGTCATCCCATGACATTTTAAATTTGGTGATCTTGTGCTCAAAAAAAATCCTAGAAATCAACAAGATCAAGAAAAGAAGGGGAAGTTTGAACCTAACTGGTTGGGTCCCTATGTCATCATCTCAGCATATGGATCAGGCACCTATCAACTAACAACTTTAAAAGGTGATGTGCTTGATGAACCAACCAACATTATCCATCTGAAGAAATACTATATTTGAGTAGTCTAATGCACGGAAAAAGTGAAAAATACACAAAAAAAAAAAATCAAAACAAAAAGATGCAATAAAAACAAATGGTGAAAACCTGGCAACATGTGCTACTTGTGAGGGAATAACTCCTTTATCTATCTTTTCTCATATCTTTTTATCAGAAGTCAAAAACCCCTAGCTATCACCCAACACTTTATCAAAATAGCATTACCCAGAACACACTTAGCATATTCATTGTCTTGGCTTATCTAAATATCAGTTCATCATATCCCACCATGGCTTGGTATTCACTATACATATCCACATCAATCGATATCTATAAATAGGGGCAACATTCTTCTGAATTCAAGGAAATTTCAGCAAATAGGCAAACAAAAATCACAACATGCCAAGAAAATCCTGTCAAGCAAAACTCCAACAACCAAGAAAACAAAATACTGATCCACTTAACAACTTCAAAAACACATGATGGATGATTTTATGAAGTATAATTTGTTTACATCTTGCATGAATTTTTGACTATTTCTTGCACTTGAACTTTTTGCATTATTGGATCCCCTAAATTTTCTCAACAATGCATTGAGCTAGAAAAAGTGGCTGGCAACTCCAATATTTTTAGTTTTCTGTCTATGAGGAGATCATTTATACTATGCAAAGACTTGTCTCGAGAAGTGATTCAAAACATATGACTGAAGACATTATTCCACTTTGCGCATACAAATGGTTAAAACACTCAGGTCGTCTTGGTTCAATTATACCTCAACACTTGTGTCATCTTGCAATATCAAAATCCATGTAAATTTTTCTCAGGTCATTATGGTTTAGTTATACCATTATGCTTGTATAAATTTTCAACATATCAACAGCTCAATGATGATAAACACAAAGAAAGCAAAAACATGTGACTATTCAGGAATGACAAACAATAGAATGACACTGATCAATTAGTTGCATATCATGTAAAATTTGCATTTAGTCATAACATATCATTATCATACATCTCATTTTCAAGATCCATCTCACATCATATCATTATCATACATCTCATTTTTAAGATACATCTCACAACATATCATTATTATACATCTCATTTTCAAGATACATCTCACAACATATCATTATCATACATCTCACAAATCACATCATTGCATCATGAATCATACAATCATATCGATCAATATCAAATCAAACACATTTATCTAAGCATTGCATCATCATCATAGAACCATCACATCAATGCATAAATCATCATCCATAAAAACACATCACATGTGGATCAGAAAATCGGTGTTGTCTATATATCTCAAAAGTGATCAAATATACAAAAGATGTCATGTCTATCAAAATATAGCACAATGATCAAAATATAATGGAGGCAAGTCTCTCAGGTATGACTATCTCCTGAGGCTAATGGTCTCGTAGCAGATGTCCCAACACCTAGATCTTTGGGTGGATCATGTCGAGATGACCCAATCACACCTCTACTCTCTATCCCCAAATGAGTCTGCCTGGATCAACTGGATCTCACTGCAGTCTAGCTATGAGCTCTGTGATCTCTAGGAACCACCTCCTCATATAGAAATATGTAGTACTCATCCTCCTTAGATGCATACTACATCTCTCTCAATGTGTCTCTCATAGAACCACTAGCCACCACTCTCTAGTCCAAGCTATCTGCTTGAGCCTTTACTCAACCTAAGCGCTCTATCAGTGTATCCTACTCTACGCTAACCTACATAATCTAACATTGTTGAACCAGTACCTGTGCCTGAAGCTATTGCATTGATAACTATAGGGACCTAATCTATGCATCCTCTCAGTGGGTAGTTACCCCCATCTGAATAGGTACCTATGTTGTGGTACCCCCTATCCCTATCCCTATCCTAGGGATCGGTGGAGGTAACACATCTAATCTCCTCCTCTGGGTTAGCTACCTAAACTCATCCATCCCACCCATAGTTTCTATAACCTCACCCACCCAGCAAGCTCCACCAACTCTTACCACCAAATCTCCCCTCCCTCCCTCACCAACTTCTCATCTGACTACTCCAACCCTTCATCCATCTCCACCTCCTCTCCTCCCTCTATCTCCTCTATCTCCTCCATCTCCTCCTCTATCTCCTCATCTCCCTCTACCACCTCCCCTCCCATATCCCTTGTCATCACCTCCACCATCCCCATATCCCTCCTCTCCATCTCCCTAGCCTCTCGGGCTACTCATCCTCATCATCATGAAATGCGAGAATCATCTCCATTGGATCTAATATATGTGCTACAACATGGGCCATGAAGAGCGCTACAAACTCCTCTATCATTCCCGCATCTACCACCACAAACCCATGGTCCCATATTTGTCCAGCCAAATGCATATACTCCTCCACCACCACTACACTATCAATAGTCGGACCCCACTCTAGAATATCCCACCTCCAACGTGTATATAAGCATTCTCATTGCGATATACCTTGCCAATGACCATACTGCCATTGAACTTGACTGTGCAAGAACCTCTAAATGATAAAAGGCATCCGCCCTATTAAAAATTATGACCTATATATATAGGGAATCTCTATCCCATCCTCTGCCCACACCTTACACTCTATATATGGTCTCTAGACAACCATATCAATGTCATCCAATACCCTCGTCTAATACTCTAGCTTACCCAACTTATGCTAGACAACTATCCTCATGTATCCATATACATAGGCCCAACCAACTGACCTATCCCTATCTACAAGTGGCTTCATTATGGGAATGTGCTCCCAAGCCCACACCTATAATAATGTGACCCCAGCTGATAAACTGATATATCCTAAGTATACCACCTGATGCAAATCTCTATACAGATGGGCCAACATGCAAGACCCCCAAGCAAACCGATGACCCTGTGTAACCATATCCTCCAGAACCAACCCCTATCCCACTGCCAGTCCCTTTGACCTACGGTCGGGACACAAAAAGCCACCTACAAAACCTACCAATACTGATGGTAGTGGGGCATAATCAAAGTCTATGAACTCCTGCCAAGGGATCTCATATCCGCAAATATGCTCATCATGGAAAATCTAGCAAAGTGCCTCTATCCTATCCTCCTCGGTCTGCTCATAAGACAATAATGCCCCTACCATAGGTATCCATAGAATTTGATAACAGTCCTCTGGAGTGACTGTGATCTTGCTAGTAGCCAAATGAAAGGTGCTGGTGTCACTATACCACCTGTCTACCAATGTTGTCAGTAAACCCCAGTTAATGATATACCAAGGCATGTCCAACAATGAGGACAACCCACATCTCTCAATGAAATCTCTATCTTCATGTATCAATTGTGGAATTAGAGACCATGGCCTCAGAAATCACTCTCGCGATTGAAGAACACCAAGTCATTCTTGTAACAAACAAAACAGGTCCAAATATCAGTTCCCACATCTATCTGATATATCCAATCAACATTCCATATCAAATTGAAACAAATCCATATCCAAACAAGTTTCATATCAAAAATCAAATCCATATCGAAATCAACATTCCATATCAACTTGAAACAAATCCATATCAAATCAGGTTTCATATCCAAAATCAAAACCATATCTAAATCAACATTCCATATCAACTTGAAACAAATTCATATCCAATAAAGTTTCATATCGAAAATCAAATCCATATCGAAATCAACACTCCATGTCAACTTGAAACAAATCCATATCCAATCAATTTTCATATTGAAAATCAAATCCATATTGAAAGAAAAATTCCATATCAAAATCACATTTCATATCAACTTGAAACAATGAAAATCAAATCCATATCAAAATCAACATTCCATATCAACTTGAAACAATGAAAATCAAATCAAGTTTCATATCAAAAATCAAACCCATATTGAAATCAAAATTCAATATCAACTTGAAACAAATCCATATCAAATCAAGTTTCATATTGAATATCAAATCCATATCAAGAAATCAAATAAAAAACCCATATCAGACAACTCATATTAGGAACCATATCGGAAATCATAGATTGGAACTCATATTGGTCATCATATTAACAGCAGAAATCAAAGATCCAAATCAATAGAAAATCAGGATCATCATTCAATCAATCATCCTAGAACTTCAACAGCAAATGAAAATTCAAAAATCTATCAAAACATTGCACATCAGCACAACAGACACAAAATTGGCTCCAACACCCATCCATGAACACTTGTTAGACACCTACCCACCCCAGCCCATCTTCCTTCATCTATTTTTCCCCCACAACATCACCTTTCCTTTCTTATCTAGCTACATTTTCTAACCACATGCTAAGAAATCTCCCCCATGCACTAAGCTACCAACTATATGCTAGCAAAACTCAACTACGTGCTACAACCTTTACCCTATGCACTACCCTGTTCCCTGCATGTGCTACCCTATTTTCTCTATGTGCTAGGTTACCTTGTGCGCTACCCTGTTACCCGCATGCGCTACCTTGTTAACCCTATGCGCTATCCTACCTTATGCACTACCCTACACCTAAGATGTGCTATCCGACATCACCTAGATGCTACCATATTTCACTAATCCTACGTACTAACTATTTTATCATATGCGCTATGCAAATGACCGAATGTGCTAAACCGTGATAATCTGACACAAAAAAAAAAACATGATCAAAATTGACAAAACAAAAAGCAAGAGGGGAAAAATTTAGATGACTTACATGTGGAAATTACGTGGTGTGTCTCTGATATCGACGAATGCCCTCGAATTGGTGTGAAGCATAGGGAACTGACATTTTGTCACTCTCCAAATGTTACTCTAACAAAAAGTCAAAAGGCACAAATGATACAAATGAAATCACTTTTCACATTTTATAGGGTAAAAGTAAATTAGGGTTAATACGTGGGACTTGTATTTTTCTCGTGCTCTCACTTCTAACCCTAACAAAAATCATTTTTCAGGAGATGAATCAATTGGCACGCATTAAACACAAAAGAAAATTTCAAAATGCGATCAAATTTGCAAACTATTATGAAATCAATCAAATTTTCATTTTTTTATTCATCTCCCGAGGGGGCATCATCAATATCAATCATCAAATCTGGGGCACGACATCGACATTTTGACACATGACATCAATCAAATTTTTGTGTAACATTAATTTTCTTTGAATCAACATATGCACACACGTTACTTCAAAGAGGGGCAAAATGTAAACATATAAAAATGACCACTTTCCTAAATGAATATTTAATGTTCATTTATTCTCATTCCTCTATTCAATTAAATTTAGTTTAATTAAATTATCCACGTTCATCTATTTGATTAAATAAGTTATTCAACTTATTTAATTAAATTCATCTAGGCCCTTCATATCATTTAATTCAATAAATCACTTTATTTAATTAAATCCCCTTTCTACTCTTTTTAATTAAATTTACATTTAATTAAATTCTTCACTTCAAATAAATAAATCTAATTTATTTAAATCCTTCACTTGCATCTATTTTGTTGAAATAAAGAAATTTATTTTAAATAAAATTACCCTCCATCCACTTGCATTCTCCTACATCTCCCACTTTCCTCTCTAAACCCTTTCTAAATTCTTCTAATCCCTTCTAAATTAGCCTAACCCATCTACTAAACATTGTCACATCCCTAAACAAAGGGAAGTCACTTCTCAAACCCTTAAAGTTTTCAAAAACCATTAAAGGCTTTTTATCCTCAACAACTTAACCATTTAAGTCTCTTACATAACCATTAATGGTTAACTCAACCTTCTTACATGGTTGGAGACTTTTTTGCCTAACTCAACCATCATCTAACCCTAGGGTCTCATCAAGATTTCATTGCTTTGACCATGGTTATTCCTTTAAGCCTTACACAAGAGTTTATCCTCTTGGTAAAATCTTTATCCAATGGGTTTTCTTAACTTAAGCTTAACCTTTACCTTCTAAGGTAACCATGATGTCTTCTCAAGCATTTAGTGCTTCTTGCATCTCCTCTCAAGTAGTCTCTTGTTGACAATTGTCACCATTTCATTTGTGAGAATTGAGTGCATTGATTGATAACTTTCAATCCTAGCCCTTGATAAGATCATCCAATCTTGACCATCCATTCCCCTATTTTTCCTATAAATAGAGCCCTCATTCTCTCTTTCTCATATCCAGGTCTTTAGCATCACACTTATAGGTGTTTTACTAAGCATTTAATCTATCTTTGAATATAAATAATCTAATAAACATTTTAGAGGCATTTCTATCATCATAAATAATCATATTAAGATAGTATATCATGCTAGGATAGTTCTTTTACTAATATTTTCATCTTATCATCATATACATACTAGTTTAATTCATACTTCTTAATATCATGCACATTTAGGATTGCATTCATGTTAGATTGATCAAAACATCCCTCATTCTCATGATTGTCATCCCTAAGTTACTTTGCTCAGTGATCTAAGAGAAAATGCATTGGATTATGGGGTCTTGTGAGATAGAGAACAATGGAACATCCCTTGGGAAGTTGAGCTATTCCATGCAACTCCATAACTTGCACCAAGAGTCCCATTGGTGTGTGGACTAGTCTTGAAATCGTAATATTCATTTCTTCGAGCCGCTTTTCCCGCATACACTACCAACTAACAATTAGTGTACGATAGTCAATGCCTCAGTTATTTAGTTGGTTAGAATTTATTTTATCTCACTACTAATGAATATTAGTGCATCATAGTCAATATGCAAACTACATGTATTTATAAGTTATTTTTTGTCACAACTAAGAAAAATGTAATATACTATAGTCAATGCATTAACTACTTATAGTCATAAGTATTTTTATATCACTATGAATTGACAATTAGTGCATTATGAATAAATAACATGCACATTATAGTCAATATGCAACATTTGTGTCTTTATAGTTGTTCTTTATTAATACAACTGAGAAAAAATACTATATTTTAGTCAATTTCTATGTGCATTGTAGTTTATTTCAATGTGGCATTCTTTTATACCACTACTAGGAAGAAAGAAATGCATTATAGTCAATGCACAATGTGTTTCTAGTATAGGATATTTTCTATCATTGAAAAATAGAAATCAATGCATTTTAGTTATTATGTCAATTGATTATATTTTTAAAATTTCATTATTTCTTGGTTGAAAAATAACATGTGCATTATAGTCAACATACTAGTTTTGGTCTTTAAAATTATTCTTTCGTATTGGAACCAGGAAAAATACTGCTATGTTGTAGCCAATCATCAAGTATTTATAACTACAAACATTATTTTATGACACTACCAGTAAAAATATAACATGCATTATAGTCAACATTGCAAATATTTATATTTAATGTATCAACTACATATATTTATAATATTTCTCTTCTATCAATAACAATAAATAACCAGTATATTTTTCCAATGTATGAAGTTTTTTTTAACAAATATTATTTAATGCATCAAATACTTTAATTTGTAATATTTGTCTTGTATCATCAACAACACAATTAGTGTACTTTTTTCAATGTATGAAGTCTTTTCTTTATATATATAAATACAATTTTGTCACTAACAATAAATAAATGGTTCCTTGTAGTAAATTGTTGTGTATTTAAATATATAAGCATAATTTTATGGCTCTTGTAATAAATAGAGAATGCATTATAGTTAATGCAACAACTATTTATATTTAATGCATCAACTACTTATATTTAAAATCTTTCATCTTGGTCATTACAAATAAACAATTATTGGTATTGTATTGCCATTGATGTCTACAGGTATTGTAGTGTCAAAAAACTGGGACCCTAGCAATTTTCAACCACATTACGGTCCTCACACATATGAGATCAAATCCCCTAGCTTGATCGGAGACCAAAGATTGCTCAACACTCAAAATTTTCTTCTTCCTTTGCCTCCACACCACCCTATCTACACTCTTCTCTAGAGAAAGGGGCAAGATAGGAGCATGGTGCCCCTTTCTCTGCCCTATTTTGGGGTAGGAAATTTCCTAAGCATGCATTGTAGGTTGTGCAGTGAGTGGGGAAACTTCCCCAATGTCATCTTGTGAAAAAAATTAGTTTCATTAACCCTAATTAACATGTATTTAAGTTGCATTTTCCCTCTCATTTTGGAAAGTGAGATATGTTTAATGAGTGGGAAGTTTACATGAGATCAATAATTCAAGAGCCTTCAAGCATTCCTTTCTAGCATTAAGCATTCTCAAGTCTCCCTTCAAGGCTAGGTATTGCATTCAAGTCAATGATTCAACCATTAAAGAGGAGATTCATTCCAACATTAAATCTCACACTAGAATTTCTATCAACATTGCTATCAAAACCTCCCTTGAGGTGATTTACATTTCAGTCTTTCATTTACATCTACTTGCAAGTACTTTCTTTCATTACTTGGTTAATTCCAAAACTGGGGTTTGAACTGAAGGTAAACTCCCAATCCCAGCCTATTTTCCATCTCTTTTCTATGTGTAGGTTGTAGGTGCACAACTATACTTTTAGATTCAGGATCCATTTGTAGAGGTGGAAAAACCTTTTTATTTCATAGACTTTTCGGAGGACCATGTACATTCCTACCATAATCTAAGCAAATTTTCCTCAAATTCGAAGGGTGGCTTCATCTCTACATATTACTACCTGATCCAGGTGCACAGCTTCATGTCATACTCAGATATCAAGTTATAATCAGTTCTTTCTCACCTTTGTACTACATAATTCAATCAATTCCTTTCCATTTCAAATAGGAAGGGGGAATTGGCTTATCATTTCCATTTCACTTAGAATTGTATCTTCTTCTTTGGAGATTGACTCTAGTGAATTTTCCTCTCCCCTTCCAATGTAATAAGTGAAAAGTGTTTGAAGGGAAATTTGTAGTGAAACTCTCATCTCTCCTTGGAGGGAAAGGGTAGTTTTCCTCTTGATCTCTTATTTGCACATTTTTCACCCACCATTACATTTTGGTGAACCCAACGTCTTGCATGTTTTCTTTTGAACAAAATTGCATATTTTTCTTTTGAAAGTTTACATTTCCAGCAAACTTAGTGGTTAAATCAGTAAAAACCCTAGTTTTTAAAATTAAAATTGAAATTGTAATTTGTAAACATTGCTTGTGGTTACCTTACATCTGAAAATAGTTTTGTTTGTCAAATTCAATTTCCTCATTGTCTTGTTCAAAGTGCAATTAAAATTTATAGAATGAAGAGGTTACTTGTTAAAACCCAAATTTTTAAAAATAATCTTGAACTTGTGCAAAAATTGGATTTTCATTTAATTTTCAAATTTCTGATTATTCTCAGACTTGTTTTCATTTCTACAATTCAAATTTTCAATTTCCCTCCTTTTTCCCAAAATTCAAATTTCAAAACTAAGTGGTTAGGTCATAAAACCCTAATTGTTAAAGTAATCAATTTCATTCCAATTCAGATTTCTAAACATTTTTCAAGGTGTCCCTATCCATTAGGTTTGACATTTTTCAAGTTTGTAATTCAATTCCTTTTTTTCTTCAAAACCCTACTAAGGTCCTATTTTTACATTTGAATCTTAATTTCGCCCATCTAGAAATCGTAAAATTCATCAATTTTGGGGGATTAGATTTAAAATCATCGTAATATTCATCCTTGAAAATTTTGAAAGAAGTTGGTCAGACCATGTGCTTTCCATCACGTTCCTCGAGTTTTTTCCCAAAATTTTGGGAGATTGTTATGACTATATTTAATAGCCTAAATCTAGAAGATTGGCTGATTTTGTCGATTTTTGATCCCTCTAGAATCAGAAATACCTTCAAAATTCAATATTTCAAATTTCAAGTAGATATTTAAAATTAAGAGGTTAATTATAATCTGCCCTGATTTTAAAAATGTGGTTTTAAAATTAAGTGGTATTCCATTGGCCCTAATTTTAAAATTTCAATTTCTTTTTATTTTTTGAAATTATGCCATCCTCTTCTTCCAACAAAGTTCAAATTGCTTAATTAGTATTTTCTGAAATTTTGCATTAATCAATATTGTAAGCATTATTACACAATTAAAAATTCAAATTTTTCCTCTAGTGCATGAGTTTCACCACCACTATCCTACCTATACTATCCCCATTAGATGAAGCATTAGAATTAAGGCCTCCCAAGGTTTTATTACCAAGGAGATGGAGCCTAATTTGGGTTACTTTTTTAATGAGGATCATGCTAATTCTTCCCATCCTAATCATGTCCCTATACACCCTATTGATGAAACCCATGATAAAGAAGAAGCTTTAACTAGGGTCTCTATAGATCAACTTTCCACATTGGACAATCAATTTGTTAACTTTCAACAATGGATGTCCCAAGAATACCCTAATAGTGAAGCTCTTCCATTAATTAAAGACCTTAAGCATATGATTCAAAGTGATAAGAATGGAATTGATATATTGGGTGGCATTGCACATATTGTTGATTCTAATGTCATGTCTATCAAAAATTGTGTCAAAACCCTAGGTTATTCACAACCTTGAACACAAGTCAATCCTTCAATTCATCTGACTACTCTTATGACTAGTATTCCTACATTTACCTCCAACATCATGGCAACATAAACTCAAAATGTCATTCCTACAACCACTGGTCATGGGGGCAATCCCCATTTTTCATTTAATCCTCCATCTTTACCTATGTCTTCCATAAGTATTCCTTTTATTCCTCAACCAATCAATGTGACGCAAGGGGGCAATTCCTTCAACAAATTTGTACCTCCTTTAAGTGTCCCTTTTCCTACCCAATCATCACCTATGCCTACTTATCATAATGTCCCACCACCTTATTCTTAGTCCATGCCTTCTTTCAATAACATCACACCACCTTCTCAATCAACTATGTCTAATATCAATTCTTCTACTGAAGTGACAATTAACAATCTTGCTCAAACCATGTCTTCCTTACAACAACAAATTGCTTCTATGAGTCAATCCAAGTTTAGTCTGCCCACCTTTGATGTTGCAAGCCCACTTTCTCTTGAGATTTTTAAATCTATGCCATCTAAACATGTTGAGATCCCTCAATTAGAACTCTATAATGGAAAAGGTGATCCTCTTACACATGTCAAAATATTTCAAACCTTGTGTACCGATTTTGCTTATGATCAAAGATTGCTTGCAAAATTGTTTACAAGAACACTAAGAGGTAAGGCTTTCCAATGGTATTGCTTTTGACCTTCTTATTTCTATCACTTCCTTTCAACAACTGGAAAATGATTTCATCCAACAATTTCAAAACAACATTGGTCCTAAAATCACTTTGACTGATTTAATGTATTTCAAACAAGGTGTTAAAGAAAAAGTGACTAATTTCATTGGTAGATATAAGCATTTGTGTACTCAAATTTCTTTTCATTTACTTGATAATGATATTCAAAGAATTTTCATTTCAAATTTTACAAAAATATATTAGCTAAAAGCTTCTTTTGTCCAAGTTTACATCCTTTCCGTAGTTGTGCGCAACACTCCAAAATTATCAACTGGTTGTGAGTCAAATGGAGCAATCCACTCCTATGGCTCTGAGTGATAAGGGGGAGAGTGTCCAAAAACCATTTGCGAAGTTCAAACCAACAAAAACATTCATCAAGTTCAATGATACAATCAGCAACAACAATGTGAATGCTACAACAAGTGTTCTTTCTATTTCTATTTTTTTCCAAAGAGAAAGAGAGTTTACTTCTTTGAATGAATCTTTACATAGAATTATGTCTCAATTGTTGCAAAGAAATGTTATCAAACTTCCTCCTATAAAACTAGTCGATCCTTCTAAACTTGCATCCCCTTATTTTGATAACAATTGATTTTGTCAATTTCATCATCAACCGGGTCATGATACTGAGAAATATTTCACATTGAAAATAAAGATTCAAGATTTTATTGATAATAATACTATATTTGTGGTAGGTATGAATGATAAAGGGAATAAATCAATAGTTCCTCCTAATCAAAATTTTAAGATTTTCATTGATCCCTTGCCTTCTCATACCTTTAACGTTATTGAGATTGTGCCTAATTCTTTCTCTTCTAAGGAATTCACCTCTATGGCTCCAAACTTGGTAAATATGGTAGAAAAAAAAGATACACCTAAGGATCCTTTTATTACATTTGACCCTAGTCAAACCATTAGAGCACTTGATGGCCCTTTATACACAGTTCCAAAGGTTAAGAATATCCCTTGTTGTGGTGCCCTTATCAATCCCTCTTGCATGGTTAATGTCATAACTAAAGAGTATCTTTTTACTTTACGATTGCATAAACCAATATATGATGCTTCTAATATGGATGTGAAGTTATTTGATGGATTCTCTTGTCTTACGATTGGTTCTATCATCCTTCCTATTGAAGTTCATACTAAATCCATAGATGTTGACTTTGTTATCATACCCTCTTGTGAGAAATTCAATGTAAAGTTGAGCAATCTCTGGCTATCTTCCATGAAGGCTATTGATTCTCCAATCCACAAGTTTATGAAATTTCCTCACAATGGAGAAATCATAACCATGAACCATATCTTATTTCATCCATCTAAAAGAATGCCTGGTGTTCCTATTGATTTCTTTTGGCCTAAAAAATTTCAATCTCTTCCATAAAGGAGTGATGCTCTTTTTTAATCTTATTAAAAATGGAAGAAAGATATAATCTTATCCTTAAGTCAACCTAGATCCCCAACACTTGGCATTTCTATTATTATTCAAGATGAGGTTCTTCTCCTCATGGATAGAACTAATCTCCCTCCTAAGGAAGATCCTAAACCTATTCCTATGGATGTGACTATACCTTCTCCTATAAGAACAACAATATCCTTCCTTAGGTTAGACCTATACCTCCTCCTCATGATGGAACTGTCTCCTCCCTACACCTACTATTTCTCATTTAAATGGTGTAGTTCCACCTCCTTCCTCTTATCAAGAGAAGAGGCATACTTCTCCTTTTTTTCAACCTAAACAACCTCAACCTAAACCTTCAACTATAAAGGAGAGAAACATCACTTCTTTTTCAAGTGTCCCTCCTCCTTCTCAGCCTTGCACTAAGACTCAACATAATCATTGTGTAAGAGAATGCCGACAAAGATGCTATGTTCAAGATCATGAACCTATCCCTCAAAATACTCAATCTCCTCAGACTCTGATAGTTGACATGATTTCCTTTTCTCCCAAGCAAGATTTTCATGGTTGCATAAAACATGTGATGGTTTTACTCATATTCATGTTCTTTCTCCTCTTTCTCCAAACTTTGATAAATAAATGGGTGAAAATATTATTCATGATGGAAATACAACTCCTAATGCTTCCGATAGTGAGTATGAATATGTTGATGTGGACAAGCATTTATCAACTGGAGTTTTACAAACCCTAATCCTAGCTCCTAGAATCGAACAAAGTGACTTACAACATGAGCATAGTCCTTGTTTTGGTCTTGTGATAGCTCCATCCATTGTGCTCGATGTCACTCCTCTTCCATGTTGCTCACCTTCCCAAAATAGTAATCAGCAAGATCAGGAGGCAGATGTTATGCTAGATTACAAATATTAGCACTATAGATATTCTCTTTCTCTCCTTTCTTTCTCTTTTGTGACCATTCTTCTACGTGTATCCCTATTCTTCTATTGTTCCCTAAATGTCTACTTGGGGACGATTCAAAGAATTGAGTTATTTTCTTGGTCTCTTTCACGTTGAATCGAAAGACATCCTCTCTTCCCTTTCTTCCAAGGTAGTGTCCTTATTTGGGGATTGATAATTATGATATGCATATACATACATGATATACATGAGATCATACAACATATTGACCCTGAGGAAAGTCAAACTACCTCATACCTCATGTTTTGTGTTCATTATCCTTGGGTTTATTCCTCAATTCAGGGCTAAATCCTTGTGATAATGTGCTCCCTATCTTCTCTCTCTTGGGTGTGTCCTACCTTAAAGAAATTGCTCCTGATAAGGCCTGTGCAATCACTTTAACGTGGGGGCATAAAATCTGCTCATATTTTCATTCTTAATACTTAGAATTACTTAGTGAACTTTGTTTTTCTTTGTAATCTTTGGTATCCTTTCTTTCATGACTCATAACAAGGGGAACTTTGCTACTTGTAGTCATGGCTCTCCCCTTCTTGATCTTCCTGTTTACTTTGTCAATCAAAGTCATTAGATCCTAAGTCCACTAGGGGCTTGATGCATCTTACCTCATTGACATGGTAAAAGTCTTTCAATCTTGTTTTCTTGTACTTTAATGACAGTATTGGTGTACACTCATACTCTTGCTAAAGTGCGAGATAAATGTAGTGTCATAAAATTGTGACCCCAACAATTTTTTATCGCATTAGGGTCCTCACACGCATGAGATCGAATCCCCTAGCTTGATCTATGATCAAGGACTGGTCAACCCTCTGAATCTGCTTCTTCCTTTGCCTCCTCACCACCCTGTCTACACTCTTCCCTAGAGAAAGGGGCAGGATAGGAGCATGGTGCCCCTATCCCCCATAGGATAGGGGTGTTACACCCTTCTCCTCATTATTCTTGAATACTCTTGAATGCTTGAATGCTTGAATTCTCTTGAATTCTTGATTGCTTGAAATTATAACTTACGCAAAATTTCACCTTATCTAACTTATGCAAATTGGAGGGAAAATACAACATATATATTTGTCAATTAGGGTTAATAGGCTGATTTTTCGGCATAGGCCGACATAGGAAATTTCTCCCAAGCTTTAATTGCAAACTTCAATACACTATTTGAATGAAGGGGTCCCAAGATAGGGTAGATATAGGGGCACCAAGCCCCTGTCCTAGGAGGAAAGTGGTGCCATGCCCCTGTCCTAGGGGGGACAGGGGTACCACACCCCTATCCTACCCTTAACTTAGGACAAGAAGTAGGTTCATGCAATATGGAGGGTAGAAAAAGGTGCAATTTTTCAGGGATGAGAAATTCTTGGGTCTCTGATCCATCTTGGGGATTCAATTGGCCAATGTGAACACCTTAATGTGGTCAAAAATTGCAAGGGTTGTAGTCTTATGACACTAAATTTATCCCCGACTTTAGTAGGAGTATAAGCATATGCCAATACTGTCAGTAAAGTATAAGGAAACAAGATTGATAGACTTCTACCATGTTAAGGAGGCAAGAGACACCAAGCCCCTAGTAGACTAAGGATTTAACAACTTTGATTGACAAAGTAAAAGGGAATATCGAGAAGGGAAAACCATGACTACAAGTAGCAAGGTTCCTTTCACTATGAGTCATGAAAAGCAAGGATACCAAAATTACAAAGCGAAGGAAAGTTCACTAAGTAACTATAAGTATCAATAAGGAAAATTTGAGCGGACTGTATGTCCCCACATTAAAGCAATCATGCACACCTTATCAAGAGTGACTGCTTTAAGGTAGGATACACCCAAGAGAGAGAAAGTAAAGGAGCACATTATCACAATGATTTATCCCCCAGTCAAGGAATAAACCCAAGGATAATAAACACAAAACATGAGCTAGTTTTACTTTCCTTGGGGTCAATATGTTGTATGATAACTCATGTATATCATGTATATAATAATCATCATTCCCCTAATAAAGGAAACTACTTTGGAAGAAAGGGAACACAAGATTCTTTTGAGTCCACATGAAAGAGATTAAAAGAGATCTCAATGCTTTAAATCATCCCCAAATAGACATTAAGTGAAAAATAGAAGAACAATGATACACATAGAATTATAGTTACAAAAGAGAAAGAGAGGAGAGAGAGAAGATATATGGTGCTAATGTTGCTAAGCTAGCATGATCCACCTCTCGATCTTTCAAATCACTATTTCAAGAAGGCGGACAACACACTAGAGGAGCAACATCAAGCACATGAGATGGAATTATCACAAGATCCAAAAAAGGACTATGCTCATGTGGTAAGTCACTTTGTTCGACTCTAGGATCTAGGATTAGGGCTTTTAAAAATTATACTGACAAATGCTTGTCAATATAAACATATTCATATCCACTATCAGAAGTATTAGGAGTTGTATTTCCATCATGAATAAAATTGATCTATTTCCTCATCAATATTTATAGAAAGAGGAGCTCGCACATGAATAGAAGTAAAACCATCATATGTGTTTTGCAATTTATGATTTGGAGATTTAGGTTGAACATCTTGCTTAGAATAAAAGGGAATAATGTCAACTGGTAGAGTTCTACGAGATTGAATATTTTGAGGAATGCCTTCACAAGCACAAGTGTGACGTCTTCATCAGAGGTCACTCACACAACAGTTTCATCAAGTCTTAGCGGAAGGTTGAGAAGGAGGAACATTTATTGAAGGAGGAATATTCTCCTATTTGATAGTTGAAGGTTTAGGTTGAGGTCTTTTAGGATAAACAAGAGGAGACATAAACATCTTCTCTCTATAAGAGGAAGGAGGTGAAACTTCACCATATAAAGGAGAAATATTAGGTGTAGGAAGGAGACTAGGTCCATCATGAGAAGGAGGTACAGGTCTAACCTAGGAGGAATATTATTGTTCTTCTTAGGAGAAGCCATAGATACATCCATAGGAATAGGTAGAGGATCATCTATAGGAGGAAGATTAGTTCTATCCGTTAGGGGAAGAACTTCATTTTTCAGAATGAGAGGAATGTCAAGTGTTGGGGATCTAGGTTGACTTAAGGATAAGATCTGTTAGGCTCAATGCACCACTAAGAGGGGGGGGGGAATTAGTGGTTCTTAAACTTTTTCATTTTAACTAACTTGTACGTGTATACCAATTATGGGATCTAACTCAATGCAGACTTATCAGGTAGAGGGGAGACCAACACAAAAGAAAACACACATAAAGGGATATCACATAAGACTAGCATGTATGAGGAAAACCCAATATGGGAAAAACCTCGGTGAGCAATGTTGTTGGAGTGTACTGCTCCAATCCAGCCTTGTAATCAAAACTCTGTTACAATGTTTAAGGTGTTACTATTTACTAAGTTGTCATTAGTTTTATGTCCAAAGTCATTCTACATACCCTAGTTGGTTATTACTATAGAAATATTAAGTTGGTAAGCATAGAGAAATCGGTTATAGAAGAAAGGAGTCAAAAAGTTTAGTATACACCGAGCTGTCTATTGAGTAATGTTATATGACTACCGAGCAGCAAAGATGGTATACCGAGTTCATACACATCAAGTAAAACATGTTACCAGATTCATTGAACCTAGACACATATGTGGAAATGTGCTACAAGATCGAGGAACAAGGAACCGTTAACACATTGGAAATTGCACTTAAGATTTTGTATGATTTTGAGAACATCTATCCAATGAAATAATTTTGTATGGTTATTCATTTAATGAATCATGTTTGTAAGATCGAAGCATGAACAAGATCACTGTTACAAGAGATCTATTTATATAGCATGTGTATGTGGGAAAAGTGGGTTGTTAGAATTAAAAATGTGAAAAATACGTAAAATACCAGTCCACACACACACACAGGACTTCTTGATGCAAGCTATGGAGTAATGATGCGTTACTCAGCTTCCCAAGGAGGGTCCCATGGTTCTCTATCTCACAATGTCCCTCAAACCAATGTTTTGCTCTCAGATTACTGAGCAAAATGGTCTAGGGATGGCAAATATGAGAACGAGAGAGATTTTTAACTGATCTTAGTATGAGATGTGTTATAAGCTAGATGAGATGCTAGAAATGCAATAAACTAAATGATAAGATGACGAGATTAGTATGAAGATTATCCTAGCATACTATATTTAATCTATGATTGAACTAAAATGATAATGAACTTATTCTAATATGCATATTCATGATTAATTTATGATCTAAAAGAGGCTAAATGAGGAGCATATATAAAATGAAAGCTTGACAGAATTTGAGCATAAGTGTGATGCTTCAAATTTGAAAGATGATTGTTCAGAATGGAGGAATGAGAGCTCTATTTATAGCATAAACAGGGCAATGGATGGTTAGGATTGAAAGGTTTAATCAAGGGCCAAGTTTGAAAGTTGGGGATCCATGTGCACAATTGGCACCAATGAAATGGTGACAAGTGTCAACATAGGATTGGGTTGAGAGAAGAGGTTGGAGGCATTAAAGGCCTGAGAGGACCTCATGGTTATCTAAAGGCTAAGGGTCAAGTCTAAGTTAGGTTTACCCACTGAATTAGGAGTTAATCCAAGGATAAACCTTTGTGCAAATGATTAAGAGATAATCATGGTCAAAGCATTAATGACCTGATGAGACCCTTGGGTTGGATAGAGGTTGAGTCAAAACAAATGTTTTAACCATGTGGGAGGGTTTGAAATAACCATTAATGGTTATTGGAGACTTTGAGCATAAGTGGTTGAAGGTTGGAAGCCTTCAATGGTTTTCAAAGACTTTAGGGTTTTTGGTGGTTGAAGGTTGAAAACCTTCAATGGTTATCCAAGACTTTGGGCTATTTGAGAAGTGACCTCCCTTTGCTTAGGGATGTGACAAAGTTTAGAGGAGGGTTAGGCTAATTAGAAGCGATTAGAAGATTCTAGAAGGGATTAGGAAGGGGTTTGGGATCTTGCAAGTGGATGGGGGGGATAATAGGATTTAATTGAATTATTTGATTTTCATTCAATTTGTTTGCAATTAAATAAATTTTATTTATTCAATTTAGGATAACCTTTTAATTAAATTTGATTTTAATTAAAAGTGGCTAGGGGGATTTAATTGAATAAAATGATTTATTCATTAAATGGTATAGTGAATTTAATCAAGTGATTTACTTAATTAAATAGAAGAATGTGAATTTTAATTAAATTGGATTTAATCAAATAGGGAAATGAACATAAAATATTCATTTAGGAATATGGTCATTTTTATACGTCTACAGCATGAATTGAGGATCAAATATGTGTGTGAAGCAAGACATAGGTGAAAAAGCAAAATCATGGGAAAGCACTGAGTGTTATGACTGTTATGATTGATAGAGATACATAGAGGTCACTGAGAAGGATTTCAAAGAACAATCAAGGAACAAAGTAAACAAAAAGGTTTACTAAGTAAATTTATGATTTACCAAGGCATGCTATAAGCAAGGTAATTTCATTTTGAGCACATAGAATCTGCTATAACATTTTAGATGTAAAGTTGTAGATATTTTGTAAGATTTTGATTGTAATATCTTGAGTTGTAAGAGAAACCTTTAACAGGGTAAAAGACTCTAACAAAGTCTATAAATTGTAAAGCCTCTAACCACATGCATCATTTAGAATAAGTGTTGTAAAATCCTTTAGCAAGGTAGATCTAAAGATCTTGATACTCCTAATAGGGTAAGCTATCAGAAATAGCTAAACATGTAGCTCTAACTGAGCAATCTTTATTATTGCAGTAGTGAAGTTGTGGGTGCCATCCCCACCACAGTTTTTCTCTCTAACAAGGAGTTTCCGCATAACAAAAATATATGTGTTATGGAGAGAATCATGTATGATTGTTATTTATTTGTTTTAGCATTATATTATGTTTAAGCAATATTTAGTTTATGCTTAACAGTATAGTTATTATTGAAGAAAATATTTGAAGTACTGATTCACCCCTCCCCTCTCAATACATTAGCTTTCCATACTGGGCCTAACATAAGGAACCAACCCAAGGAGCTACAACCCAAAGGAACACCAACCCCTACTAGTTTATGGGCACCAACCTAAAGGAGCTACAACCCCTACACCAAGATACAAATTAGTGAACATACTACATTATATTCAAATACAAAGGTAGTAATCTAGTTACAAGTGAATCTCGTAACCTCTCAACACAATCCTTCCTGCCAGTAAGGTGTCTTCTCTACCTTACTAGTTCTCTTCTCACTCTAACTGAATCTTCAACAACTTAGACACTATCTTTCTTGGATCTCCTTTATCACTCTCTGCTCTCTTCCTCAAATTATTTTTTCTTACTGGCTCCTTCTTCACTCAGCATACTACCTCTTCTATCACTACCCATTCTCTATCATTTCTTCTTGCTTTACTGGATTCCTTTGTTTCTTCATTCAACTTGCATTCACTCTCTACCACCTTCTCATCGGTAGCCTTGACTTTACTAGTTAAACCCTCTTACTGGTTCTCCTTCTAATACTTACACACTTAAGATCTTCTCCAAGAAGACTTGAACTAATTTCTTTACTTAGAAAGGTATACCAACACTCTATTCATCATAGTCTTCCCATGAAGAATCATTCAACCAACACACATCATTTATTTTGGCTTTCGTATATATAAACAGGTTTTCCCATCAAAAACCAATTCAAACTTCAGTCGGTTAGGGTTTCTTCCACCGATCAAATCTTCATCAGATTTGATCCAATCTTTCTTGGATCAATCACTTGTATTGGAGGAATGCATTTGTACGTGTTTTCCATCACCCAATACATATTTCCTAAAAATAGAAAATCTAACTCTATTCTTTAGCCTCAAAATCAGTCGACACATTTATGATCCAACACTTTCGTTCTTGAGGTCAATCTGTAGTTGGATATCTGATATCGATCATGGTGGTAGCAAATCCTTGATCTTCCTTTATCATTCATCTTTCATAGAGTTGCACACTTTGTAACTCCTCTATGATTATCACAATCAACATTTAATGTTGACCAAATACAACTACATCTTTGACACTAGACATAACTGACCTCTACGTATTCACCAGCTCAACTCCACGTGCCATCATAGTTGGTATCCACCTCATTAAATTACTCTATCGGTTCATCTTGGTCACCGACCACACACATAAACGGTACACCCATACCGGTTCACTAACCCTACCAGCACTAACCACCTTTTTTATTACCCTTCCTGCCATCACCTTTTCTAACCTGTCGCTGTAACCCTTATGTCTGCACTTCACTGCTCTGTCAATGAAACACCTTTGTAAATATGTTCACTTTCCAGCACCATATCTACTCTGACCACTATCCTTATCCTTCAGTGTTTTGCATTCCTCTTTATCATATGAGAACCTTATCTTCCTTGTATCTTCTCTGATGTTTCACCGATTGACATAACATGTCAACTATCACCAATGTAGATTCTGGTAGATGTGTCTGCCAGTGGACAACATACTTTCCTTCTTGCTGGTGAGACTCATTTATGACACCAAGTCATCAAACTCCAATTGTTCTACATCAACCTTCATTGACATTGTAGTATCACCATGTATGTTCTTGTAGAATCATTAGCATCCTTCTTCATCTAACTGGTTCTCCTCCCAACTAGTTTGTTAAGATGAAAAATACACCATCTCAACTCCTCATTCTTCCTTTATTATCCTGGTAGCACACCTTGTTTTCACCTACTTATCCGGTATGCATTTCTGATCTTATGCTCTAGAGGCTTCCTCATCTTCCACTTGTTTATCTGATCTCTGCATTCAATCACCTGCCTATCTAAGGGAATCATTATGCCAGTACAAGTGTGACTTCACCTAGGTGAGGATACATATTCAACTTGACATATGTCCCAATATCTTTTCATATGTTAGCATGCTTACAAAAGCATATTACTCTTGTCAACCCATCACATAATCTATGATAACTTCTTCATCTGGTGGGAGTCTTGCTAGTTAACATTTCATTGGAAATCTAGTGGCCTTCACATACTTCACCTCCAGTATTGATGTCATCCAAATAACATTCCACCTTTTCATTACAATCAATACCCATCATGTACTATCTTCACTTCAATTGTATGCAACACCATATCAACAAGCCTTTTAAAGAGTGGTAACTTTACTACACCTCTAGAATAGCGATACACACCGATTCTTCCTTCTACAAGAATATGGTCACCTAGTTGTCACTAATGACAACAGATCAACTCTTCACCCATACCAGTCCATCTTCCATTCCGATTGACATTAAAATCTAATCCCAACAACCTCTTAGTCACTAGTTGACATCAATGTCAGTGATACCAGTAACATAATATACGAGTTGACATCAATGACAACATAATGCCAACAATGTACCCCTTTGGCATTGATATCAATGTTAGGATTCCCAAAGATACTAAGAGGGGGGGTGAATCAGTAATTGACCAATAATAATATTTTCTTAACTAATAACATGAAAAAACATAATAAAAATATGTATCAGTAAACTAGAAATAATGCAACAAATAAGAATAACAACCACAACATGAAAAGCACACCATAACACAATATTTTAATGAGGAAACTTGGTGTGGGAAAAACCTCAGTGGGTTTTGTGACCCACAATATTCACTTACTAGACAATAAGAGAATATTACTACTTACAATAGGGGCCTGCACATGCAAGAAGGCCAAGTACCTAGAGCTCACTGCTCAATTACAAAGGAAGTCACACTGACTTACAAAAATGGATTATACTAATCCAATGTCTTGTACTGCTTTAGATCAGCATCTGCTATGCCAGATTCAATACCGGTTTAAGCTCTGCTACATACATAAACCCTTAACCAATAATTCACATATTAGGTCTACTACTTTCTATTCATATTTCACATCATATCCTCATTCACATCATGTCCTAAATGATGTACAATGATCTCATACACATATGAGTCATGTTACAATTTGCCATGTTGGCTTACAAAAGATTTTACAATTAATTACAAAATGCATTTATACAAAATTGTTGTCGGCCAAGGTGTCAGTATTCTTCCTTTTCGGTGCTACTAAATTGTATACCAATGTAGAGTCTATTGGTGTCGGTGCTTGTTTCTGCCTGCTAGTATCACATGATTGTAAGGTTGCCATCAATGATAATACCTTCAATCACCTACAATTTCTCATTGCAGTGTGCATTTGCCAACAATCTCCCCCTTTGGCATTGATGGCAACACTCATGAGAAAAATTCAATAATGTATCCAAAAATTAAAGTCCAAAAATCTTGCCAAAAACTGTACTAAAAATTGTACCATATGTGTGCTCCCCCTGAGCAGATGATCTCTACTTTTGGATTTTTCAATTCTCTACCACTCCCCCTTTGACATCAATGACAAAGGTTGTCATTGTTAGGAATCCCACAGATACTGAGAGGGGGGGGGGTGAATCAGTATCTGACTGGTATTTAATATTTCTTGAATTAAAACATGTAGAACATATTATAATAGTGTACTGGTATGCAAGAAATAATGCAATAAACAGAATCAAGAACATCCACATGAAAATCACACCATAACACAAGGATTTAACAAGGAAACCCGGTGTGGGAAAAACCTTGGTGGAATTTGTGACCCACAATATTCACTCACTGGCCAATAAGAGAATATTACTTACAATAGGGGCCTGCATATGCAGGAAGGCCAATTGCCTAGAGCTCACTGCTCAATGGGAAGTCTCACTGACTTACAATGAGGATTATATAAATCCAATATCTTGTACTACTTTACAATAGCATCTATAATTCCTGATCCAGTACCAGTTGCTGCTCTACTTCTTACATAAACCCTTAGCCTATATTTCGAATAATAGGTCTGCCTAATATTTTTCCTCACTCATTACTCATTACCAAATGTCTACAATGATCTCTTTTATACATAAGAGTCATTTTAAAAATTGCCAAGTCAGCTTACAAAGTTTTTACAATAATAAACAAAATATAAAATCCTGTCGGCCTCTGTGCCGGTATACTTCTTTTCATGTGCTGGTGCCGATGTAGAGAGTGATCTGCTAATGCCAATATAATGCCTTTGTTGCTATCATAGGATTGCAAGGTTGCCATGAATGACAAAACCTTCAATCACATACAATGTCTCATTGGAGTGTGCATATGCCAACAATCTCCCCCTTGGCATTGATGGCAACACTTATGAGAAATTTCAAAAGATGTATCCAAAAATGAGAAGTCCAAAAATGTTACCAAAAATGTGTGTCCTCCCCCTGAGCATATGATTCATGTGATATTGAATTTTCTCATCCCACTACTCCCCCTTTGGCATCAATGACAAAGGTTGTCAAGATGTTAGTAGAGTTTGTAGTTTCAACCTTGTAACTGGGTGGTTACAATTTGAAAAAGATCTCCCAAAATCAAGTTTATACTATCCATAAACTTCTTGCTATCCTTTAATGTTGTCTTTATTCTCTTCACTATACCGATGATATGCTGCAAATGCTCTGTTGGTGTTTTCTGTCCCTGTTTTAGTGCCTCAGATACTTCCTTCCATAGTGATGCTAGATAGTCCAATTTTGGACTCAGTTTTAATCTTAGATGTGTTGCCTTATTCACAATTCTATCTTTCTTTCTTTCCAATTTAAGTAATTCTTCTTCAAAATTTGTTATCTTCTCCTAAAAAACTGATAGTGTATCCGGTGAGTTAAAAAAATTATCTGCAAGTTCATTGATCTCATCCTGTACCTTGCTTATCTTCTTGTCTATATCTAAATTCAAAAAGTTTGTCTTACAGGTGTCTTTGTACAGAGTTTTGTACTCTTTCAATAAATTACACAATTTCGATAGAAGTGTGTCAAAATCTCTGTTACACTTCTTTATTTGCTCATCAAAGAATTTCTATTTTTCAATTTCTACTTTATCCTTCAATGACTCTTCCTTTATTTTCTCAATGTTTTTTGTGATATATTTACACAGTGTATCAAGTTGTCCTAAAGAATCTTTATTGTCTATATTATAGTTAGGAGCAATTACCTTCAAAATTGGTAAGGTATCATCAATTGCCTTGTAAGCTTGTGAGGTGCAGTCTGTTATCTTTTTGATTGAATCTAATAGTACCTCAGTCACATTAGTCGATTTGAAGCCTGATAATGAACCAACAATCTGAGTACCGGTGGAAATATCCAAGCTTGTATTGACCTCTGGTAGGTTTGTTTGTGTCTACATTTCTTTAAGAAATGGTTTTTCTATTTCTCCAGTTGCTGGTGGCACTATTTTCTTGTGTTCTTGTTCCTATTGCTGTTGTTCTTGTTCTGGAGCCTTTTTCTCTTTTTGTTGCATTGTCTAAGTCTGAGTCTCTACCTTTTGCTCTTTGACTTCTGCCAGTTTTTCCTATGTGTTTTGAGTTTGCTCAGCTACCGGAGGCTCACTAGCCATGTCAGTCTTATCAGTTGTATCTTTGTCTACCACTATGTTGATCTTTTGAGTATCAACATCCACAGTATATAAGACTTTAGGATTAGTATTACCATCCTCTACATCCATATTCTCAGCTGTCGGTTGATCTTATGTAGCTGTTGCTTTTATTGGTGAATTAATCAAATGAGGTGGGGATAAGTTGTTTCTAACCTTGATACTAGGTGGTCCACCAATTTTACCTTTACCCTTGTCTCTATCTTTCTAATAAACTTTTATGGGTTTGGGGTTCCTGTATTCTTATTGTTTTTCTTTTTCAACTAAGAATATATCCCATCCATTTTATGTTTCCTCAATTACCTCATTAATTCTTCCAACCATTAAAGCAATGTACCGGTGTGTAGTAGAAAATACTGACCGGTTGGCTTGAGCAATTAGGTCATCAATTTCATTGGGTGAGTTTACTAGATAAACAACAAGTAGCTTTTCAATCTTTATTTTTTTGTCTAGTTCTATTATTGCTTGTCTTCTTGCTTCCAGTCTCTTAAATAGTTCATCTGGAATTTCATTTACTACTTCCATTAAAAACTTCTTATACATATCAATATGTAATATAACACGATTTTCAACTTGTTCTTTTTCATCAGCTATTAAAGTGTTTTATATTTTCTCTATATTTTTCAATTTACCTTCCTCTATAATTTCATTGAGTAGTATATCAAGAGGGCCCAAGTCTTTGTTTGTCCTCTTCTTCCTTTTGGGTGTCAGTTTCTTCTTCTTTGGTGTAGCCTTTCTTACCGGAGATCTCACTGCTTGTTTTTTTCTTGTCCTCCAGGGTGAGCGTGTGGTCGCCAGTGAGGGATCTCTTTTCCTTACAACTCTTTTGAAAGTTGCAGGCATGTCACTCCCTGAAGAAGTACCTACCGGTGATAGGTGAGTTTCAGGTTGTGGAGTTGCTAACTTATCCTCTGTTATACCAGTTTTCTTCAACACATCTTCTTTGATGGCCTTTGCTAGTCTGGAACCTTTCCTTACAACTGCCTCAACCTTTTTCACTCTTTTCTTTGATTGTATTTGGCTTTCAATAGTTTGTGCACTACCAAATATTTCTTCCTTAGGTTCTCTGGGGGCTTCTAGAAGTGCTTTAGCATATGTTTCTATTATATGATCATCTGTTTCATAGCCCATCTCGGTTACCCAAACTATCCTAGGGATGATTTCTTCCATCTAGATTTCATCCTTCTTGATTACAAAGCATATTTCATCTTTGTATTTGTCAACAATCTTTTGTGATAACCTAATTCTTTTCTTCATTTTGGCCTTTAATGCTTGAAAAAAGTCATGAATATTGTTTTCCTTGTTTTGTCCCATGTTATTGAATAGTTCTGTTAACTGTTTACCTACCAGTATATCATAACTAAGTTCTTTGTAGCCTATACCATGAACCTATTTTATTATATGTAGCATCAGACATACTAATAGATTTCCAAACCTGAAAGTTCCTTTCTTGTCCTTCTGAATCTTTCCAAGGTTGTCAATTAATTCATCTATTAACCATTCACATATATCAATCTTTGCATTTTCTGTGACCATATCATAAGCAGTCTTAATACATAAACTTGAAACTGAATTGAGTCTATTTGCATGAGTAGCTTTATACCCTAATATCATGCTGATAAGTTTCACATTAATGTCTATTACATCATTAGCTCTTAGGGACCTTTTGTCGAAAGTTGCACCAGTTAGGTTTGTAACTAGGTCATTGGATGCCTTCTTGGTTTTATCTAGCCTTTTACCAGTGGTCGGTAACCCTGTGATACCTTTCACAGCTTCCCTAGTGATTTTGTGGACTGCATCTAACCAGAAAAATTCACTATTTACCTTGCTTAAGACTATCGTAATCACATCCTTGGGGAATTTAGGAATGCTAAGGATCTCTATAAATCCTAGGGTTTAAATGATCTTGTGTTAATCTTTTACATTGCCGGTTTTATCACATATCATAGTTTTAAACATGGTTTTAATCTCTTCATCTCCTAGTTCCTCAATGTTGCAGTGGATGTAAATTCTGGGGTCTTCAGCATAAACAACTCCCTTGGGAAGTTGCAAAAAAGCACCTAAGGTATCATCTTTCTTTTCTACCTTGGTAACTAACTGAAATACAGGCCTAGGTATTTTTATCACATCGATAATAGTAGGGTTTGCTATATATTCAATTGCAGAGGTGGATGCCATGATTAAATACCTTTTATTGCCTTTAGGATGGATGAATGCTTGGAGTGTTCTTTCCTCTTGCTCGAAATGTCCTAGCTCAGAATCTTCATGCTCTTCGTAGGTTTGAAATATTAGTGAAATGGAATGGAGCCAAAACCTCAATTTTATAGTGTCTTTTTGCCATCTACCATATTAAATGCATGCCGGTTGAGTATTCTCTTAACATTGTGTGTCAGTAAAAAGTAATTTTCAACTTCTTATCTCTAATCGAGGGAATAATAGCACATGCATCATCAGATTGCCAAACCCTCAAGGAAACTTTCTTCAATTAGATGAAGAAATTCCTGTCGGTGGAGCATTGCTCTATCCTTCCATTGAAGCATCACTCTATCCTTTCAGTGAAGCATTGGTTTGTTCTGCCGGTGGAGGAGTATTCCCAATATCTAGATCAGCTTTTCTAATCCATTGTTTTGAGAATTCTTGCTTAACCTCTTCAACTTTTTCTTTACCTTTCAAGCTAGAACTTTTGTTGTCTACCGGTGTTCCTTTACTTCTATAGAATTTTACAATATGCCCAATGTTGTTACATGCATAACAAGTTACATTATTCTTCTGAATAACTTTCCCATAACCTATGTCGGTTTGTGTTCTGCATTGATTAGATAAATGTCCAAATCTTCCACAAACATAACATCTCACATTCATTCTGTAATTTTCAAAGTTGTGACCAACTTTGTTGCATTTAGAACACTGATCGATGGGTGTGTTGATATTCTAGTAATTTATAGATCTACATTCATTTTCTCTATGACCATACTTATTACAGTTAAAGCATTTTCCATTGAATTTATAAGCATTAGGTTGTCTTATCAGTTTGTTGTGATCCTGAGTATTTGCAGTACCAGAGCTTTCTCCAACTTCAAAGCCAATTCTAGAAGTGTCACCTTTAGATTTTTTATTCTTTAGCAAGGTGCCAAGTTCCTCTGAGCTTTTCTTGAATTTTTCTTTATGTTGATTTTCAGTTTGTAGTTATCTTTCTAAGACTTCTTTTTGTCTCATCAGTTCATTTGAGTCATTTTGAGTATGCATCAGATCTATCTTCAACATGTTATTTTCATAGCTAAGTCTTGTATTCTCATTTGCTACATCACTTAGTCTTCTGGTCAATTCTTCTTCATTCTTATCCTTATCCTCAATCTCTTTGCAAAATCTCATGGTCATATCCTGCATCTCATTCTTTGTTGTCATGTTCTCTTGTCTCAACTTGCTTATCATATCATTAAGTAATTTTTTACAAAGTTCTCTTCTCTTATTTCTTGCAATAGTAAAATTTTCTTGAAGTGCTTGAATGATATCCTGAGCTGCCCTTAAATCATCTTCTAGTTTGATATTTTTCAATTTTTCTACATCATAATCTGTAAGAGCTCCTTCAAGTTGCTTCATCAGATTTTCCATCTTTACCGGTGTCAAGATCTTCCTCAAGCTTTTAGGCTTCTAAAAATAGAAGACCAGGCTTTGATAACAATTATTAGGAATCTCACAAATACTGAGAGGGGGGGGTGAATCAATATCTAACCAGTATTTAATATTTATTGAATTAAAACATGCAGAACATATTATAATAGTGTACTGGTATGCAAGAAATAATGCAATAAATAGAATCAAGAACATCCACATGAAAAGCACACCATAACACAAGGATTTAATGAGGAAACCCGATGTGGGAAAAACCTCAGTGGGATTTGTGACCCACAATATTCACTCACTAGCCATTAAGAGAATATTATTTACAATAGGGGTCTGCACATGCAAGAAGGCCAACTGCCTAGAGCTCACTGCTCAATGGGAAGTCTCATTGACTTACAATGAGGATTATACAAATCCAATATCTTGTACTACTTTACAATAGCATCTATAATGCCTGATCTAGTACCAGTTGCTACTTTGCTTCTTACATAAACCCTTAGCCTATATTTTGCATAATAGGTCCGCCTAATATTTTTCCTCACTCATTACTCGTTACCAAATGTCTACAATGATCTCTTTTATATATAAGAGTCATTTTACAATTTTCCAAGTTGGCTTACAAAGTTTTTACAATAATAAAAAAAATATAAAATCTTGTCGGCCTCTGTGCCGGTATACTTCTTTTCTTTGTGCCGGTGTCGGTGTCCTGAGTGCTGGTGTAGAGTGTGATCTATTGATGCCTATATAATACCTTGTATCATAGGATTGCAAGGTTTCCATCAATGACAAAACCTTCAATCACATACAATGTCTCATTAGAGTGTGCATATGCCAACAATCTCCCCCTTTGGCATTGATGGCAACACTCATGAGAAATTTCAAAAAATGTATCAAAAAATGTGAAGTCCAAAAATGTTACCAAAAATATATGTGCTCCTCCTGAGCATATGATTCCTGTGATATTGAATTTTCTCATCCCATTACTCCCCCTTTGGCATCAATGACAAAGGTTGTCAAGATATCAGTAGAGTTTGTAGTTTTGAACCTTGTAACTGGGTGGTTACAATTTGAAAAAGATCTCCCAAAATCAAGTTTATACTGTCCATAAACTTCTTGCTATCCTTTATTGTTGTCTCTGTTCTCTTCACTGTACCGGTGAGATGCTGCAAATGCTCTGCCAGTGTTTTTTGTCCCTGTTTTAGTGCCTCAGATACTTCCTTCCACAGTGATGCTAGTTAGTCCAATCTAGGACTTAGTTTTAATCTTAGATGCTTTGCCTTATTCACAATTCTATCTTTCTCTCTTTCTAATTTAAGTAATTCTTCTTCAAAATTTGTTCTCTTCTCCTCAAAAACTGATAGTGTATCTGGTGAATTAACAAAATTATCTGCAAGTTTATTGATCTCATCATGTACCTTTCTCATCTTCTTGTCTATATCTACAGTTAAAAAGTTTGTCTTACAGGTGTCTTTGTACAGAGTTTTGTACTCTTTCAATAAATTACACAATTCTGATAGAGTGTGTCAAAATCTATGTTGCACTTCTTTATTTGCTCATCAAAGAATTTCTATTTTTCAATTTCTACTTTATCCTTCAATGACTCTTCCTTTATTTTCTCAATGTTTTCTATGATATATTTACATAGTGTATCAAGTTGTCCTAAAGAATCTTTATTATCTATATTATAGTTAGGAGCAATTACCTTCAAAATTGGTAAGGTATCATCAATTGCCTTGTAAGCTTGTGAGGTGCAGTCTGTTATCTTTTTGATTGACTCTAATAGTACCTCAGTCACATTAGTTGATTTGAAGCGTGACGATGAACCAACAATCTGAGTACCAGTGGAAATAACCAAGCTTGTATTGACTTCTGGTAGGTCTGTTTGTGTTTGCATTTCTTTAAGCAATGGTTTTTCTATTTCTCCAGTTGTTGGTGGCACTGTTTCCTTATGTTCCTGTTCCTGTTGCTGTTGTTCTTATTCCAGAGCCTTTTGCTTTGTTTCTTGCATTGTCTCAGTTTGAGTCTCTACCTTTTTCCCTTTGTCTTCTGCCAGTTTTTCCTGTGTGTTTTCAGTTTGCTCAGCTACCAGAGGCTCACTAGCCATGTCAGTCTTATCAGTTGTATCTTTGTCTACCACTATGTTGATCTTTTGAGTATCAACATCCACAGTATATAAGACTTTAGGATTAGTATTACCATCCTCTACATCCATATTCTCAACTGTCAGTTGATCTTCTGTAGCTGTTGTTTTTACTAGTGGAGTAATCAAAGGAGGTTGGGGTAAGTTGTCTCTAACCTTGATACTAGGTGGTCCACCAATTTTACCTTTACCGTTGTCTCTATCTTTCTGATAAACTTTTATGGGTTTGGGGTTCCTATATTCTTCTTGTTTTTCTTTTTCAACTAAGAATATATCCGATCCATTTTATGTTTCCTTAGTTACCTCATTAATTCTTCCAACCATTAAAGCAATGTGCCGGTGTGCAGTAGAAAATATTGACCGGTTGGCTTGAGCAATTAGGTCATCAATTTCTTTGGGTGAGTTTACCAGATAAACAACAAGTAGCTTTTCAATCTTTATTTTCTTATCTAGTTCTATTATTGCTTGTCTTCTTTCTTCCAGTCTCTTAAATAGTTCATCTAGAATTTCATTTACTACTTCCATCAAAAACTTCTTATACATATCCATATGCAATATAACACTATTTTCAACTTGTTATTTTTCATTAGCTGTTAAAGTGTCATATAGTTTCTCTATATTTTTCAATTTACCTTTGTAATTTCATTCAGTAGTATATCAAGAGGGGCCAAGTCTTTGTTTGTCCTCTTCTTCCTTTTGGGTGTCAGTTTCTTCTTCTTTTGTGTAGCCTTTCTTACCGGAGATCTCACTGCTTGTTTTTGTCTTGTCCTCCTGCGTGAGAGTGTGGTTGTCAATGAGGGATCTCTTTTCATTACAGCTCTTTTGAAAGTTGCAAGCATGTCACTCCTCGAAGAAGTACCTACCAGTGATAGGTGAGTTTCAGGTTGTGGAGCTACTAACTCATCCTCTATTATACCAATTTTCTTCAACACATCTTCTTTGATGGCCTTTGCTTGTCTGGAACCTTTCCTTACAACTGCCTCAACCTTTTTCACTCTTTTCTTTGATTGTATTTGGCTTTCAATAGTTTGTGCACTACCAAATATTTCTTCCTTAGGTTCTCTGGGGGCTTCTAGAAGTGCTTTAGCATATGTTTCTATTATATGATCATCTATGTCATAGCCCATCTCGGTTACCCAAACTGTCTTAGGAATGACTGCTTCCATCGAGATTTCATCCTTCTTGATTACAAAGCATATTTCATCTTTGTATTTGTTGACAATCTTTTGTGATAACCTGATTCTTTTCTTCATTTTGGCCTTTAATGCTTGAAAAAAGTCATGAATATTGTTTTCCTTGTTTTCTCCCATGTTATTGAATAGTTCTATTAACTGTTTACCTACTGGTATATCATAACCAAGTTCTTTGTAGCCTATACTGGGAACCTATTTTGTTATATGTAGCATCAGACATAGTAACAGATTTCCAAACCTGAAAGTTCCTTTCTTGTCCTTCTTAATCTTTCCAAGGTTGTCAATTAATTCATCTTTTAACCATTCACATATATCAATCTTTGTATTTTCTGTGACCATATCATAAGCACTCTTGATGCATAAGCTTGAAACTGAATTGAGTCTATTTGCATGATTAGCTTTATACCCTAATATCATGCTAATAAATCTCACATTAATGTCTATTACATCATTAACTCTTAGGGACCTTTTGTCGAAAGTTGCACTAGTTAGGTTTGTAACTAGGTCATTGGATACCTTCTTGGTTTTATCTGGCCTTTTACCGGTGGTCGGTAACCCTGTGACAGCTTTCACAGCTTTCTTAGTGATTTTGTGGATTGAATCTATCCAGAAAAATTCACCATGTACCCTGCTTAAGACTATCCTAATCACATCCTTAGGGAATTTAGGAATGCCAAGGATCTCTATAAATCCTAGGGTTTCAATGATCTTGTGTTTATCTTTTACATTGCTAGTTTTATCACATATCATAGTTTTAAACATGGTTTTAATCTCTTCATCTCCTAGTTCCTCAATGTTGCAGTGGATGTAAATTCTAGGGTTTTCAGCAGAAACAACTCCCTTGGGAATTTGAGAAAAAGCACCTAAGGTATCATCTTTCTTTTCTACCTTGGTAACTGTAAAGCGGAAAAATCAAACCCTAGGTGTTCCCCCCACTCCAAGGAGAGAGAAAGGAGGTCACTAGGTTTGACGGTTTTCACTTAGGAGAGACTTTACATTCAAAAGAGGGGTTGAAACTCACAAGATCCAATCTCACACAATGCAAGATTGAATTCTAAATGAGTTTCAAGGGTTGAGATAGCAAGGATACCCTCTTTTGTAAAGAATGTAGATAGAAGGATTGAACTAGGAGTGTATGTAAAAGTAGGAAAGATTCACTTGTAGAAGGAGATAGAGACATGGGATGAAGCTACGGACTTGAAATTAGTAGTAAAATGTCAAGACGATGTTGTCCTGCAAGTTTGAGTAAAAATTGATGGGACGATGGCACCCGGAGTGCACACGATCCTCTGAAAAATCCGCAAAATGAAGGGGGATCTATTCGTCTCTGCACAAGGATTCCAGATCTTCAATTACAGCCGCGTACCTACAACCTACACATAGAAAAGAGAGGATGATTGGGGGGTTAGGGATTAGGGGTTTTCTTTCAGGTCAAACCCCAGTTTTGGAATTAACCAAGAAATGAGAATGCTGTAAATGTAAATGTTTGTAATGTAATCAAGTACTGATACCTTGTTGTAAGAATGTTTTTATTCTTACATGCGAAGGTGTAATGATGTTGTATGTTGTATGTTGTAAGTTGTTAGTGATCTCCTCTTCAATGGTTGAATCCTTTTCTTGAATGCAACACTTAGCCTTGAATGGAGACTTAGAATGCTCAATTGCTTGAAAGAATGCTTGAATGCTTGAATGTTTGAATGTTTGCCTATTGCTTCCGCCTCTTGCACACATATGTTTTTTTCTTTTTTTTTTCGTAAGGGGAAATGTAGTTTATATACTTGTCAATTAGGGTTAGAAGACTGATTTTTCCGACCTTAGGCCGACCTAGGAACATTATTTTCCAAATTGCAAACTTAAAGACCCGATGCCCAACAAGAGACTGGGCCCAAAATAGGGCCAGGGACTAGGGTGCTGGGTGCCATGGTCCTGAGGGACCAGGGCGCTAGGCACCATGGTCCTGAGAGACTAGGGCGCTAGGCACCATGGTCCTGAAGGACTAGGGCGTTGGGCGCCATGGTCCCACCTCCTGGGACAGCACGGTGCAAGGAGGATCAGGCCAAAGTGCAGAAAAGATGCAGTTTTTTGATGTCACAAATAGGTTTCAGGGTCTCCATTCAGGTTCAGTGTTGCGTCGCCATCGTGAAGACCCAAATGCAGTCAAAATTGCAAGTGTCACAATTTTACGACGCTACAGTAACTAACTAAAATATGGGCCTAGGTCTTTTTATCACATCGATAATAGTATGGTTTGCTATATATTCAATTGCAGAGGTGGATGCCATGATTAAATACCTTTTACTGCCTTTAGGATGGATGAATGCTTGGAGTGTTCTTGCCTCTTGCTTGAAATGCCTTAGCTCGAAATCTTCGAGCTCTTCGTAGATTTGAAATCTCGGTGAAATGGAATGGAGCCAAAACCTCAATTTTATAGTGTCTTTTTGCCATCTACCACATTAAATGCATGTCAGTTGAGTATTCTCTTAACATTGTCTATTGGTAAAAAGTAATTTTCAACTTCTTATCTCTAACCGAAGGAATAATAGCACATGTGTCATCAGATTGCCAAACCCTCAAGGAAAATTTCTTCAATTAGATGAAGAACTTCCTATCGATGGAGCACTACCCTGTCCTTTTAGTGAAGCATCACTCTATCCTTCCAGTGAAGCATTGGTTTGTTCTATTGGTGGAGGAGTATTCCCAATATTTAGATCAACTTTTCTAATCAATTGTTTTGAGAATTCTTGCTTAACCTCTTCAACTTTTTTTTAACCTTTCAAGCTAGAACTTTTGTTGTCTACCAGTTTTCCTTTACTTCTATAGAATTTTGCAATTTGCCCAAAGTTGTTACATGCATAGCAAGTTACATTATTCTTCTGAATATCTTTCTCATAACCTATGCCGGTTTGTGTTCTGCATTGATTAGATAAATGTCCAAATCTTCCACAAACATAACATCTCACATTCATTCTGCAATTTTCAGAGTTGTGACCAACTTTGTTTCATTTTGAACATTGATCAGTGGGTATGTTGATATTCTAATAATTTCTAGATCTACATTCATTTTCTCTATGACCATACTTATTACAGTTAAAGCATTTTCCATTGAATTTATAAGCATTAGGTTGTCTTACCGGTTTGTTGTGATCCTGAGTATTTGCAGTACCAGAGCTTTCACCAACTTCAAAGCCAAATCCAAAAGTGTCACCTTTAGGTTTTTGATTCTTCAACAAGGTGTCAAGTTCCTCTGAGCTCTTCTTGAATTTTTATTTATGTTGATTTGCAGTTTCTAGTTCACTTTCTAAGACTTCTTCTTGTCTCATTAGTTCATTTGAGTCATTTTGAGTATGCATCAAATATGTCTTCAACATGTCATTTTCATAGCTAAGTCTTGTCTTCTGATTTTCTGCATCACTTAGTCTTCTGGTCAATTCTTCTTCATTCTTCTTCCTATCCTCAATCTCTTTGCAAAATCTCATAGTCATATCTTGTATCTCATTCTTTATTGTCATGTTCTCTTGTTTCAACTTGCTTATCATATCATTAAGTGATTCCTTTTCATCATTTTCATTTTGCAATTTTTCACAAAGTTCTCCTCTCTTATTTCATGCAACAGTAAAATTTTCTTGAAGTGCCTGAATCATATCTTGAGCTGCCCTTAAATCATCTTCTAGTTTGATATTTTTCAATTTTTCTACATCATTTTCTTTAAGAGCTCCTTCAAGTTGCTTCATCAAATTTTTCATGTTTACCGGTGTCAAGATCTTCCTTAAGTTGTTAGGCTTCTGAAAATAGAGGACCGGGCTCTAATACCAATTGTTAGGAATCCCACAGATACTGAGAGGGGGGGTGAATCAGTATCTGACAAGTATTTAATATTTCTTGAATTAAAACATGCAGAACATATTATAATAGTGTACCGGTATGCAAGAAATAATGCAATAAATAGAATCAAGAACATCCACATGAAAAGCACGCCATAACACAAGGATTTAACGAGGAAATTTGGTGTGGGAAAAACCTTAGTGGGATTTGTGACCCACAATATTCACTCACTGGCCAATAAGAGAATATTACTTACAATAGGGGCCTGCACATGCAGGAAGGCCAATTGCCTAGAGGTCACTGCTCAATGGGAAGTCTCACTGACTTACAATGAGGATTATACAAATCTAATATCTTGTACTGCTTTACAATAGCATCTATAATGCCTGATCTAGTACTGGTTGCTGCTCTACTTCTTACATAAACACTTAGCCTATATTTTGCATAATAGGTCTGCCTAATATTTTTCCTCACTCATTACTCATTACCAAATGTCTACAATAATCTTTTTAATATATAAGACTCATTTTACAATTTGTGAAGTTGGCTTACAAAGTTTTTACAATAATAAACAAAATATAAAATCCTATCGGCCTCTGTCCCTGTATACTTCTTTTCTTTGTGTCGGTGCCGGTGTAGAGTGTGATCTACTGATGCCGGTATAATGCCTTTGCCGGTGTCATAGGATTGCAAGGTTGCCATCAATGACAAAACCTTCAATCACATACAAGGTCTCATTGGAGTGTGCATATGCCAACAATCATTCACTGTTAGTGGAGTCCTACCTAGATTCTTGTAACCAGTGGGTTACAATCTGAAAAATATCTGTCAAAATGAAATTTAAGCTATCACTGAATCTTTTGCTGTCCTTTAATGCCTCTTGTGTTCTCTACATTGTACTAACAAGTATGTGCATTTTATCTTCCGATATCTAAAGTCTAGGAACCAGAGCCTCAAATATTTCTTTTCTCAAAGAAATGAGGTAATCTAGTTTGGGACCAAGTCTACATTTTAAGTTCTTTGATTTATCCTTTATTCTCTCTTTGTCCTTCTCTAACATCTTGAGTTACTCTTCTAGATCTACAATTTTATTTTCTATCTCCAAAAATGAATCTGATTTACCTATCAGATTGTTAGCAATATTGTTAATCTTATCTTGTGCTTTGCTGATTTCCTTGTCTAGATCTTCTATTAGAATATTTGTTCTACAAGAGTCTCTATATAGTTTCTTGAAATCAAAAATTGTCTTTCCAAGTTCCGGTAATAATGTGTCTAGTTGATTTAAAGAATCCTTATTATCAATAGTGTATTTTGGCGCTATCAATTTTAGAATAGAAATGGTGTCATCAATAGCCTTATAGGCTTGTGCATTACATTCTGTGATCTTCTTTATTGAATCCAATAAGACCTCTATTACATTTGTAGGTTGGAATTCTATTATGGAAGTACCAGATGTCTGCCCAACTATTCTTACAATATCCATACTACCAGTTGTAATAATCACCTTTCTTGATTCGACCTCTGGTAGGTCAGTCTGTGTTTGCATTTCTACAAACAAAGGTTTGGGCTTTTCAGTTTTAGCCGATGGCACTATTTCTATCTAAACTTGTGTCTGAACCTGTTCCTATTCTGGTTTTTCAATCTATATCTCTATATTGTCCTTTCCTAGTTCTCCTGATTGTTTTCCAGTTGTATCTACTAGTTTCTCTAATGGTTTACTAGTGGTATCCTCTATCGGTTGCTCTATCTGAGTGGGTTTTTTTGTGCTTATGTTTACAGTATCATTAACCTTAAGCTCAACATCTACAGCTGGTGACTCAATAGTCACTTCTTCCTTCTTATCCTCAATGCTTTCTTTATCAACCACAACATTTACTTCTTGAGTATATATATTTATAGTGTACAAAATTTCAGATTTAGGATTAGTATCCTCTAGTGAAGTCTCCATACTCTCAGTGGCTAGTTGATTATCTATAGTTTCTACCAGTGGAGTATCTGAAGGAGGTGGGGGAACATTATCAGTTATTTTAAGGCTTGGAGGTCCACCTACCTTACCTTTCCCCTTATCCCTGTCCTTTTGGTATACCCTGATAGTCTTGGGTCTTAGTAATTCTTCCTGTTTCTCTTTTTCTACAAAGAATATATCCCATGCATATGTTGTTTCCTCTATTACCTCTTTTATTCTTCCTGCCATTAGTGCTACATGTCGGTGAGCAGTGGAGAATACAGTACGGTTTGCATCACTGATTAGTTTATCTATCTCATCATTTGAGTTAACTGGATGTACAACAAGTAATTCTTCAATTTTAATTTTCTTATCTAGCTCAACAATGGCTAATCTTCTAGCTTCTAGTCTCCTATATAGATCATTTGGTATTTCATTAACAATTTCCATCAAAAATTTCTTGTATATATCTAAGTGTAAAATTTCACTATTCTCTATGCTTTCCTTGTCATTTGCAGATAGTGTGTTATATATTTTGCTGATGTTTTTCAACTTTCCATCTTCAATTATTTCACTTAAGAGTTTATCCAGTGGAGCAATATCTTGTTTCAACTTCTTTTTCTTAGGAGTCAACTTTTTCACTGGAGGCCTGACTGCCTGTTGCTTTTGCCTTGTTCTCCTAGGAATAGATGAGGGTACCGGTGAGGGTTTTCTTTTTCTATCTACCCTTTTGAATACTGTCAGTATGTCACTCTTAGAGGAAGTTCCAACTGGTGAAAGATGAGCTTCTAGTTGAAGTCCTTCCAACTGAATTTCCTTTATACCAGTTCATTTCAAGACATCTTCCTTAATTGCTTTTGCCTATCGAGTTCGTTTCCTTACTATTTATTCAACCTTCTTAACCCTTTTCCTAGACTAAATTCCACTTTCTATTATTTCAGCATTTCCAAAAACTTTTACAGTGGGTTCCTTTGGTGCTTCAAGGAGGGCTTTTGAATACTGTCCAAGACGCCTGGAATCCAAATTGTCTGCCCTCCAATTTGTATATATCACTTGGTAATTTTCCTTGCATATTGGACTAAAGTTCACCAACTCTTCTCCGTGAATACAAAACAAATTTCTTTTTGATATTTGTCCATAATAGCCTGTGACAGTCTTATTCTAGATTTCATTCAACCCTTCAAAGCTTGAAAATGTTCATTTAAGTTTTTCTCCCTGACTGTGGGCGATTGTCTCAACAAATAACTATTGGATCTATTGAACAACATGGGATAAAACAGGGATAATATTTTTGCTTGCCATATAAGGAAAGCCCTATATGGCAAGCAAAAAAATTTGAAGAGGCATTTGAAATATATTTCTACAACCCACATGATCTTATCCTTGTTCAGACTAATAGAACAAATAATTTCATTATGACATCTTCATTTATAATCTCATAGTCATTAACAAGATTCGCGATGCTGAATCATATGACTGGAGATTTTACATACTAACTTCCGGTAAATCTGAGTTCCTTTAAATTTTGAGGACCCATGTAAATCTGACCACAAACATTTGTATATCTACAAGGAGGGATATGTTAGTCTTACAAGGGAGGAAGGGGTTAGTTTTGGAATTTCTTCTATATTTTGGTGCTGAGGAATATATTTAGTTTTGCATTGCCTCCATCATAGCCTCTTGTTTCCATTGTTTTAAACAATAGTATGGCCCCTTTAAATCCTCGTTATTGTAAACATATTCCCTTAACCACCCAAATATGGTAGTTCATTTCACGAGGATTTACTCTTGTTTTCCTAATATTGGGAAAAGCGGGGTTTGGTTCTCTTATTTTTTGCCTTCTCTATAAATACAACAAGGCCCTAATTGAATTGTAAACTTGACGTTGGCCCGTACATTAATGTTTAAAGGCCCCTGAGCATTGGTAACCTTAATGTCACATATTTCTGAAAGGAAAGAAACTAAGAAGAAGGGTATTGTTCATAATAGATGTTATATGTATTAAAGGTATAGGAATGATGTTATATGTATTAAAGGTATCATAGTAAAAATATAAAGGGAATAATGAATAAGTCCACCTCATGACAAAATAACATTGAAGAAATTTGATAGTCTGCTCAATGTTATACTTTTTGAATTGACATATCAAATCCAATTAGGTATAGAGAGAGTTTAACCACATAGGATTATTGGCCAATTATTGGATAAGCACCAGTGGTCATTCAGACTATATTAGTTCATTTATTCAAACTAAATCAAAAACATGTCTATACAAACCAATAAGCATGTTTTTGATTTATTTCTATTCTAGGGACAACTGCCTCCATCCAGATTTCATCTTTCTTGATTACAAAACAAATTTCTTTTTGATATTTGTCCATAATAGCCTGTGACAGTCTTATTCTAGATTTCATTCAAGCCTTCAAAGCTTGAAAATGTTCATTTAAGTTTTTCTCCCTGTTTTATCCCATGTTGTTGCTTTCCTATCGGTGTATCAATGGCAAAATCTCTTCTACCAATATCGGGTACTTGTTTAGTTATGTACAACATTAGACAAACAAGAAAATTTCCAAATCTAAAGGTTCCTTTCTTATCTCCCTTAATCTTCTTTAGATTATCTACCAGTTCATCTTTGAGCCATTCACATACATCTATTCTTGCATTATCATTTACCATGTCATATATACACTTTTGATACATAGGCTAGAAACTGAGTTCAACCTATTTGCATGTGTAGCTTTGTAACCTAAGATCATACTGATAAATCTGACATTGACATCCTTTACATTGTTTACCCTTAGAGACCTTTTGTCAAATGTTGCACCGGTTAGGTTTATCACTATGTCATTTGAGACCTTCTTTGTTCTATCAGGTCTGCTGTCGATGGAAGGTAACCCTGTTACTACTTTTATCGCTTCTTTTGTGATTTTATGAATTGAATCCAACTAGAAGAATTCACCATGAACTCTGCTTAGCATAATTCTTATAATATCTTTGGGAAAATCAGGAATGCTAAGAATATCCACAAAGCCTAAGGTTTCTACTATCCTGTGTTTCGGCTTGACATTACCATCTACATCACAAATCATAGTCTTGTACATGTTCTTGATCTCATCATTACCTAATCCATCTATATGAGAATGTATATACATCTGAGGGTCTTCAGCATATACTACTCCCTTAGGAATTTGAGAGAATGCATGTATGTTATCATCTTTGTTCGCTGTTTCAAGAACCAATTTGAATATAGGTCTAGGGTGCTTAACAACCTCAATCATAGTAGGGTTTGCACTAAATATAGGAGTGGATGAAGAAGCCATAGTTATAAATACCTCAACCTACCTTAAGGATGAATCCTTGGATGAATTGCTTCACTTCTTTGCTAAGAATTCCTTCACTCGGGAATTTTCACGCTCTCAAAGATTTGAATGCTCAATGAATGAAAAAGGAGCCAAAACACTTGCTTTACAACTACCACATTTAATGCTTGCCGGTTAAGTCACAACTTAACTTATCTACCAGTAAAGAAGTAATTCAACTTCTCACCATCAACCGAGGGTTTAATAGCATATTTTTCAGTTTGTTGCTAAACCCCGAAAGGATTTTTCCGTTAGTTAGATGAAGAGTCTCCTATCGGTGGAGTGTCACTCTGTTCTGCCAGTGGAGGAGTATTCCCATCAACATTTTGATTTGACTTTTTGATCCATTATTTTGAGAATTCTTGCTTTACCTCTTCAACCTTTTCTTTACCTTTCAAGCTAGGACCTTTGTTATTTTCCAGTGGGGACTTGCTTCTACAAAATTTTGCAATATGTCCAATTTTGTTACAAGCATAACAAGTCACATTATTTTTCTAAATAGCTTTCCCATATCCTATGTCGGTATGTGTTCTGTATTGATTAGATAAGTGTCCAAATCTTCCACAAACATAACATCTTACATTCATTCTACAATTTTTTGAATTATGACCTACTTTGTTGGATTTAGAACATTGACCGGTGGGTGTATTAGTGTTCTAATAATTTCTAGATCTACACTGATTTTCTCTATGACCATACTTGTTACAGTTAAAGAATTTCCCATTGAATTTGTAAACATTAGGTTGTCTTACCGGTTTACTATGATCATGATTGTTTGTAGTACTGGAGCTTTCACCAATTTCAAAGCCAAGGCTATTTGTATCACCATTTGGTTTCTGAATCTTCAGCATGTCAACAAGTTCTTCTGAACTTTTCTTGAATTTCTCTTTGTGTTTATTTGTAGTAGTCAATTCATTTTCCAAGATTCCTTTCTATCTTATGAGTTCAGTTCTATCATTTTGTGTGTGCATCAAATCTATCTTCAACATATCATTTTCATGATTGAGTCTTGTGTTTTCATTTCCAGCATCATTTAGTCTTATAGTCAACTCCTCTTCATTCTTCTTCCTATCTTCAATTTCTTTACAAAATCTCATAGTCATATCTTGCATCTCATTTTTCATTGTACAGTTATCTTGTCTTAGTTGGTTCACCAGATCATTAAGAGTTTCCTTTTCCTCTTCTTCATTCTGCATCTTCTCACAGAGTTCTCTTCTTTTATTCCTTGCTATAGTGAAATTTTCTTGAAGTCCTTGAATAATATCCTGTGCAGCCTTCAGATCATCTTCAAGTTTTATATTTTTCACCTTTTCTACATCATAGTCTGAAAGAGTTGTTTCTAATTGCTTTCTCAAGTTTTCCATCTCTACCGGTGTCAAGATCTTCATCAAGCTATTAGGCTTTTGAAAATAGAGGACTAGGCTCTGATACCAATTGTTAGGATTCCCAAAGATATTGAGAGGGGGGGTGAATTAGTATCTGACTGGTAATAATATTTTCTTAACTTATAACATGGAAAACATACTAAAACTCCATATCGATAAACCAGAAATAGTGCAACAAATAAGAATAACAATCACAACATGAAAACAACACCATAACACAATATTTTAATGAGGAAAACCAGTGTGGGAAAAACCTTGGTGGGATCTGTGACCCACAATATTCACTTACTGGACAATAAGAGAATATTACTACTTACAATAGGGGCCTACACATGCAGGAAGGCCAAGTGCCTAGAGCTCACTGCTCAATTACAAAGGAAGTCACACTGACTTACAAAAATGGATTATACTAATCCAATGTCTTGTACCACTTCAGATCAGCATTTTCTATGCTAGATTCAGTGCCAATTTAAGCTATGCTACATACATAAACCCTTAACCAATAATTCACATATTAGGTTTGCTACCTTCTATTCATATTTTGCATCACATCCTCATTCATATCATGTCCTAAATGATCTATAATGATCTCATACATATATGATTCATGTTACAATCTGCCATGTCGAGTTACAAAATATTTTACAATTAATTACAAAATACATTTATACAAAATTGATGTCAGCCAAGGTGTCGGTATTCTTCCTTTTCGGTGCCGGTGAACTATATGCTAATGTAGAGTCTGTCGGTGTCAGTGCCTATGTCTATTTGCCGGTATCACATGATTGTAAGTTTTCCATCAATGACAATACCTTCAATCACCTACAATTTCTCATTGGAGTGTGTATTTGCCAACAGTCAACACATGTAGTATTCGGTATACTAGAGTAAGTTTCTCCACCTTTGACAACAATGGCAAAGGGCACTATCAGGATAATGTTCCTCCTTGTATCTACTGGGAACTGATAGAAATTTTTCTCCCCCTTTTTACTAGGTGCATCTCCCCTTATGAATATTATGCACAACATTATCTCAATAATCAACACTAGCTCAAGTACCAAACAACCCTTAACAGCATATACCGATCTCTCTCCTTCTTTCACTCAGAACCATTTGAGGAATGAATTTCTTCTCTTGTGCATGTGTTCCTATTGGTTTGACAAACTTCTCTTTCTTTCAACTGATGACCCATAGTCAGATAAGAAATTTCTTTTCCAGTATTATTAAGCATCTACTTGATATGCTTGTGTGTTCATTATATCTAATATTAATCTGAGGTATGGCCCTCAACTCCCCCTAAAACATAGACCTTTGATCCTAATATATTTAGTCAGGTCCTAAACTAGGACTCATATCTATACCTATGACATCCACCATCATGACCACAATGCCAACTGCATGTCACATAATCAACTAGTTTATCCATAAAGATGTATGCACACAAGATCAGCTACTGGACCCATATATGTCATTCAGGTCCTTTTCAATATCACCCAAGACATAACCTCATCCATCCAGGCTACCACAGTTACTACAATGATCCCTCAACTCATTGACTTACATAACCTGTAACACTAATCAAAATCTGTGTCGGTATCATCCTGCATATACCAATCTATTATCTCTACCGGGACACTTTCCTCTTTACATTTATCTCCCAATTCCAATTACCTCTTCTACTATTCATTTTACCTGTAGCAGTAAACCATCTTCCATGTGTAGTCAAGGCAGTAACTACACACACACTGCCATCTTATTTTCTCCCTCTTATCGACAACATGTTTATTTCCTTGTCTATTTTCAGCTAAGGAGTGAATGATCTGGTCAATATGTAACTCCCCCTCAATCCTGCATCTCCTTTAAGCCATGGGAGATACCATTTGTGCATTGAATGCACAATTTCAGTCCCTACTCTTATCTTCTGGCTTATTCCTCCATGTCTGCTTGATTTCTTTCCTTCCCACATTTGTAGTCTTGGCAGTAGGGTTGACATTCTTCTCCTCATTAGTCCTCTCTCTATGAATAGTGCTATAGTAGAATATAGCATCCATGCCAATCTCATGATTGGAAAACCTTATAACATACTGTTGTTATCTTCCTTTTTTTGATCATGCCATTTTGGCTGGTTATCGGTTTCCTTGAATTCCTGGATTGTGCTAGAACATTTCTCCTCTTATTCCCATCAGATTTATGTTGCTCATATCCCCTGTAACTTTTCTCACACTGAGCATGATTGATCCTCTAGTCACCAGAGGAATGCATATTCTTCTTCCTTCATTATAACACACAATGTTAACATTTTTAGGATCAACACATGGAATCTTGTTAGCATAACCAGGAAAGGGAACATGCATCACTAGTACATTCGGGGCTAATTTTCAACAGCCTATCATCAAAATTTTGACTACTTTTCATCGGACTACTGATAAATGAAGCCATTGAAAACTCTTCATCAGACTTCTCAACGATGCCATTTGATGTCAGAATTCTGATGACACCATGAACTTTTCCAATGGTGGCCACGATCGCTCCTCTAGCCAAAAATGTCATCAGATGGACATCGAAAGTTTGACGCTCCCCATGAGTATGCATTGACGACCATCCGACAAGAAAGTGTCATCGCACATATAACATCCTCATTGAATGTTTCTTCATCTGGTATTGCAATTCTGATGACTACTAGAAACTTTGCACCGATGAGGATGTTGTTGGTCCAATGATTTGGCTATCGGTGCAAAGTTTAGTTTCCGTTAGAATTCTGACAGATATTTACTTAAAAAAAATATACATATGAGGGGAACTAGTTTCAAGGTAATATGAGGGGTACCATGGCCGAGATGGTCCAACTCCTAAGAGGACTATATAAAACATTGAGTACTGGTAAACCTATTAAAAATGGGATCAAAGGGAGAAGCTCTGGTGCTGATAGGGAATTACCTAATACAAGAGCCTTTAAAGACAATTTTGTGGAAAAGGAAGGGACAACACCAATGGAAGAAGAGAAAACCAATTAGGGAGATGAAAGACTTCATGATAAATACAGTGCCCTAAGGGCTGGCATATGAAGAGACACTTCCTTTAAAAAATAGTATGAGATGAGGACAAGGAATGGGCATAGGAGGATAAGATGTGATGAGAAGCCCCAAAAGGACATTCAACACTCCTTTGGAATGATTACCATTCCCACCTTTATCATATCTGATAGCTCTTCAACAAGAGCTTGGTTGGAAAAATTGGATTCATGTTTCCTTTTGAATCCTAAGTTTGAAGAAGATGCCATCAAGTTTCCCAACTTGCGTCTTGAGGGGATGACTCACAAATGGCAGTATCATGGCATTATAGACCAAGGGAAAGATTGAATCACTAACTTAGAAGATTTTCGTGAGACATTGATAAAGTGATTCAATAGAAAGGATAGAGAAATTCATTTCAAAAAGATATCACAATTGAATCAAGAGGGAATATATAAATAGAGAATACATAAGATTTTGAAGGAGTGGCAAGACTAAACAAAACTTATAGTTGCAAAACCTAACAGCCAGACCTAGTGTCTCGAGGGCTCATCACAGATGGCCTTGCCTATGTGAAGGTACAAAGGCTTCATAGTTCTTGAAACTATTTAAAACCCATCTAACATGATGGTATATAAAAGAGTGGGTATGCAACCCTTTCTAGGGTCTCTTTACCCCAGACAATTTTCTCGTCGGGTGCCACCCACTTAGGTGAAATAGAGAAGATGACCTAGCTAAAACAAAAGGTCCATCTATAACCCATAAACCAATTTTGATTGTAAAATATTTATGAATGTAAAACTAGTATATATGCTTCATCAATGGATTATCTCTACCACACTTATGTGATCTCCCAAGAGTTATAAACACAATTTTGATTCTTACAACTCTCATGATAAGAATGACTCTTGAACCATACAACTTTCAAGTTATATCAAGTACATGATTAAGCTCATATCTATAAAACATGGCCATTAACCAATACTAGTTACTCCCTAATGAATACCCCATTCAATTTGCATCATGGCATCATATAATAATGTTGATAATAAAAACAAGATCAATATAATATACCTAAATTTGACATCATTTGAATCACCTAGTAGGAAGCAATGGTCCTAAAATCGTCATAATAAAGCAACATATCACATTATGAATCTGCTACTTAGGAACCTCGAGAAGAATTAGAATTATTAAGGATCTCAAACTTGGAATAAAATCCTATTATAATAAAGACAAAGAATGAAAATATGTAAGGATTTAATAAGCGTTAATTGCTATGAATTTAAATATTAGTCCAATTGAATGTGAACTATTGTGTACTTAACTTTCTTGCTCAAAATACAAAATCAACATTGTTTGAGATCATATTAAATGTGGTTTCAATTATTAGTAGATATTAGAATTTTAACCAGAAGTATGGAAGGTTCTATAGCAATAGTGCCACTGATTGTCATAACATCTTAACTAACAACATAGGGAGGGTGCTTAAGCAACGGTGTCTATGATCAAGCTGATATTTAATGGTTGCCAGATTTGCATGTCAAGCAACACTAACCAATGTCAAGATATATGGCAGTGTGATATGCTTCTCAATTCTTAGAGCCCATTATATATTTTTCAGACAACTAGGGAATTAATTAGTTTCACCCACACATTTAGTCTATCTCCACACTACATAATTTGTTTTCCAGCCATAACCATTTCAAACATTCTTTCGGTCATGTCCAACTAGTAATACACAATATTGTATTCTCATTTTGTTGATAAATTATGGGCCAAGACCCATATGATCCAATGTTGTAATAAACACACTTTCCATTAATAACCAGAATAGCTACTGATAAATCGATTTTCTTAAAAGCTTAGTTTTTGTTTTTTTTTTGTTTTAATTATACATGAGTAGCTTGTGATATTGACAGAGAATAAGGTTTTCCAGACAAAGCCTACCTCATAAATTTGAAGGGGTCACCTGATGATGGCTCCAAAGTCCTCTTTTGTTTTAAATCTTTGAATATGGACTTGAATGCTACACCAACACCAGATGACACTCTCAATGTACCCACCCCTAAAAATCATAGCTGTTGTCACCCCATGAAACATTACGATTGCAAGGTAAGCATAGGATGGGTTTGTTAAAAAGGGTTTAGAATCTTTCAAGAAAATGTGATCATTCTATTAATTTTTTCATAATTTTTTTCATGCCCTCCTAATAATATAATCACTAATTATTAATTATCTAGTGATTACTTATAGGCTATAAAGCCTATCTAGTTTTGATGCCAAGTCTTTTATAGTAAGAAGATATTATAACATAACTTTGCCACAAGAGTTAGATGTTTATGGTTATCTAACTTTAAACTACTCTATTTATTGCATTAATAGATAATATAATATCATTATAACTCTAATGTCCCAATCTACTTGTATATATTTTCACAAAACAATGAACAACCCAACCATCGCTATTAATAAGATTTCCCCATAAAATGCATGCAAAACGTATCATCATTGATAGGATAATTGACTTGCATTTAGTAAGAGACCTCAATGAGTGGAGTTTCATGTTGAAAAGAGTACTTGCAATAAAGATATTGAAATCAATGAGACATTATACATTCAAAAATCCATGAGGAAGATTTAATATTTATGAATGAAATTGCAAATCAATGTAAGTTACATGTTTGATATCTTACTTATATCATGGCAACATAAAATGTATATATGCACTCAACATAACTCTTTTCTTGTTTAATTGAGAATGTTGCTAGGAATTAATAGGTGAATGATGCATTGATCTACACATGAATCACTTGGACTTTCCTAATACTTTCATCCCTCGGTCAAGGCCGCATACCCCCTAACACTTGAATATTTTTTCCACCCTCTTGATTACTTGAATTCCATGCTCAAATCACACTAAATCACAATAGTTAGTAGAAAATAGTGACCATAGCCAAGGAAGCCCAAATTTACTCATACTCAACATAATAAGAAATAACTAAATCATTTGGACTATTATTCATAAAATAACCTCTTTTCACATCATGGAAGGCCAAAATTACAAGGATCATGCTTCTTAAAAGAAGCCATTGTTTAGAGCCACTAAACTATCAACAAGAGTAGAAGCTATTAGGCCCGTACAATTTTAGGACATATAAAGAGTCACCTTAAAAAATCCACACTAATTGCAAAAGATCAAAAGCTTTCCTAGAAAAAAGTACAATATAACATAAGGATGGCGATAGACTATCAAATAGAAGAATGATCTCCTTATCCTTAACTACTCCCAAAATATCAATTATCATATAGAAAATATATATTAAAAAATATTTAACATCTAAAATATAATGATGTTATTCTTTTCCTCTGTCAATTTTGTTCCATCAAATCTTTTATCTAATACTCTTTTAAAAATAGTGAACCTTACCAACATTAGAAATGAGGTGCATGTTGATTTTAAATTTTAAAATAAAAAGTGGTGAGTATGATCAATGATGTTAAGGTTCTATTCATATTGTGTAACAAGGCACAATAGGCTAGGGATAGGAAAGATTGACTTGCTACTCTTCAATTTCATATCCAGTAGTTTAATATATATTATGGACTTTTTTAGACCATACATCTTAATATATATTGTATTAAATATCTCTTTGTGGGACTACATGCCCACCATCCATCCTCTCTTTTATACATGACAATACATTTCTTTTCATTGACCAAAGGTGGATTAAAATATTTCACCGAAAGGAAATCTTAACCAATCCTTGTTGAATCAGAAGTGAGAAATGTTTTTTTTGTTGAAATGTAATCTTCACAATTCTATCATCATGAGTGAAAACAATCCAGTGAGGAGGACAAAGCTAAATAGTGTGATGAGGACCAGATCCATCCAATCTAGGAGGCATAATATGAGACTCTTTCTAAACCAATGCTAAGGGCTATTATGATTTGAAGATTCTCTTAAATCCTCACATTTGGTTGTCACATAAGAGAAATGTGAAGCAGAATTGGGCATAGCAGATTCAAAGTCTTAGAATGAATTCGATATATATATATATATATATATATATATATATATATATATATATATATATATATATATATATATATATATATATATATGGATGGTAATATTTGAAATTATATATGAAGGCCATGGTAGAAGAGAATATTTACTTCACACTAAGTGAATTTATGGAAGTAGTTGCCATGATGTAAAAGTTGGCATTCTACACTCTTAGTTCATGTTGACATTGATGGCAACAATTTGGCAACCAACTGGAAAGTCACGGACAATTGGTTTCTACATGACTGACATCACAAACTTCATACACCAGCAGACACTGGCAATGATAGACACTTCACTGGAATTTAGATTACATCCGCAACAAGCATACCGGCACCCCAACCAACATGGGATAAAGTTTTGTTTATATGAATTGTTTTGTAATGTCTTTATCTTTTGTAAAGCCAACATGGTATATCATAAAAGACTCATATATGTATGAGATCTTATAGGTTATTTTATGTAAATAGATGGATGAGAAGTATAAGGCAATTTTGTATAAGGTGATATAGTTGACAGTGAAGGTTTTGGTTATTGACTGAGCTTAAACTGGTAGTGAACCTGGCATGAGAGATGTTGTTCCAAGCAGTACATTGTATTGGATTTGATAATCCATTTTGTAGTCAGTGTGACTCTTTATTGAGCAAAGAACTCTAGGTTGTTGGCCTCCCTGCATGTGCAGGCCCCTCATTGTAAGTAGTATTTATTCATTGGCCAGTGAGTAAATATTGTGGGTCACAAATCCCACCAAGGTTTTTCCTACACTGGGTTTTCTCGTTAAATATCTTGTGTTATGGTGTGTTTCTATGTTGTCTCTATTATTTTTGTTTATTACAATAATTCTTAGTTACCGTGACATTATTTTGGGATGCAAAGTTATTAATAAGTTTAAATATTATGTCAACTGGTTAGACATTGATTCACCCCCCCCCTCTTAGTGTCTTTGGGACTGTCAATTAATCTAACAATTGGTATCAGATCCTGGGCCTCTATTTTCAAAAGCCTAACAGCTTGAGGAAGATTCTAACACTGATATAGATGAACTTAAGAAAATAGTTGGAAGGAGACCTTGAAGATTTTGATGCAGAGAAATTGAAGAATATCAAACTTGAAGATGATCTGAGGATGGCATAGGAATTCATTAAAGGACTTCAGGAAAACTTTGCTATAGCACAAAATAAAAGAAAAATACTTCATGAGAAGATGCAGAATGATGACGATGATGACAAAGAAACTCTTAGAGACATTGCAAAAAAGTTGAGACAAGAAAATAGTAATATGAAGAATGAAATGCAAGATATGATGATGAGGTTATGTAAAGATATTGAATACATGAAGAAGAATGAAGAAGACTTGAGTAGGAGCCTTAATGATGCTGGAAATGAAAATCTGAGACTTGGTCAAGAAAATGATATGTTGAAGATAGATCTTATTCACATGCAACATGATAAAGCTGAGCTTATGAGACAAGTTGGAATTCAAGAAAATGAGTTGGCTACTACAAATAAACACAAAGACAAATTCAAGAAAAGTTCAAAAGAACTTGATGACATGCTAAAGAAACAAAAACCTAATGGAGATACTAATGGACTTGGATTGGAACATGGAGAAAGTTCTGGTACTGCAAACAATCAAGATCAGAACAAACCGGTAAGACAACCTAATACTTATAAATTTAATGGCAAATGTTCCAATTGCAACAAATATGGTCACAGAGAAAATCAGTGTAGATTTAGAAATAATCAAAATACAAACTCACCCACCAGTCAATGTTCCAAATGCAACAAAGTTGGTCATAATTCAGAAAATTGCAGAATGAATGTGAAATAATATGTTTGTAGAAGATTTGGATATTTATCTAGTCAATGTAGATCACAAACCCGTCAAGGATATGGAAAGGCTATTCAGAGGAATAATGTAACTTGTTATGCTTGTAACAAGATTGGACATATTGCTAAATTTTGTAGAACCAAGAATGCAGTAGCAAACAACAAAGGATCTAGTTTGAAAGGCAAAGAAAAGGTAGATGAAGTTAAGCAATAATTTTCAAAACAATGGATCAGGAAGAGTGATCAAAGAACTGATGAGTCTATATCTTCACCGGTAGAATAGAGTAATCCTCCACTGGTAGGAGATTCTTCATCTAACTAAGGAACAATCCTTAGGGGGTATTGTAGAAAGTTGAAGATCATGCATTCTACCCTAGGTTGATGGTGAGAAGATACATTTATTCTTTATCAATAGATGTCTTAAGTTTTCACTTAACCGACAAGCATTTAATGTTGTTTTAAACAACTTTTTGGCTATAAAGAACTGGGAAACCCTCATTTCAAACTTACCAAGCATTCAAATGATCAAAGAGCACAAAATTGAGCAAGGCATTTTGAGGCGAAGCTGCAAAGTGATTTTCAAGCATTCAGAATTTTGATTTAGAGGTATTTATCTTTGAAATGGCTTCCTCATCTTATGTTCCAGAGTTTATTTTGAACCCTACCATTGTGGAAAATTTCAAATGCCCTAGACCCATATTCAAGATTATCCCTGAGATTGTGAAACAAGATGACCCTATAGGAGCTTTTTTTAAAATCCCTAAGGATGTAGCATTTGCAAAAGACCCTAGAATCTACATACATTGCAACATAGAAAACCTAGGGACTGAGGAGTTGAAGAGAATGTTTAATGAGGTCATTTCTGATGAAAATGGAGTAATCAAACCCAAACATAAGATTGTGGAAAATCCAGGTTTTGTAGAGATTTTGAACATTCCTAAATTTCCTAAGGAAGTTGTCAGACTTGTATTGAGAAGAGTTTATGGAAAATTCATATGGCTGGAATCATTTGCAAAATAACCAGGGAAGCAATTAAGATAGTTATTGGTTTACCTTCAACCGGTAGTAGGCCTGATAAAACCAAGAAAATGTTAGCATTTTCATGAAAGGATATTGCTAGCATCTCAGTAAAGTTTGTTGGTATGAGGATATTGAGAAGGTTGTTGGAGATTGTTGATATAATTAAGGATGATTACTATCTTAATAACATTATTTGGTCATTGATGTCAAGTAATTGATTTTCTGATTTAGTATGATGTTTCCATATCTTAATGAGTATGTTTTGATAAGTATAAAGATGTTGGTAAGAGACACATAATGAATGTGAAAATAAAAGGGGAATAATAAGTTATTCAATGGGCAACTATTACCGAGTTTAGACAGTGATGAGATTATGTTGTTTTGATTATTTTATGAGTATTCAAAGACTGAACAAGAAGGAGAAAAGATTTCAAGCTATAGAATTAGTTAAGGCTTGATAATGTTCTATGTTACTGAGCAAGATGCTAGTTGGTAAACCCTAAGGTTATCACTATCAGTTAAAGAAGGCAGAACATCTATCGAGTGAAGTTCAGTATTTATCGAGTAACAACCAGGTAATAATAGAATGCATTGGATGGATAATAACATTATTAAATGTAGAATACCAATGAGCTGGAGTTGATCAGATGATTGGTATGTCATGCAAGAAGTTTGTTGAGGATCAACAACATAAAAAATACAAGAGATAAGATCTACAGCACAGATTGAATGGTCATAACCTAGCACAAATTCCAAGGCAAGGTAAAACATTTTCAGATCGAAGGATACAATGAACCTAGTCATGTTTTAAGATCTGATGGCTAAGATTGATCATGGGAAATGAGATCAAGGAGATTAAGTGGTTAGGTATTGTTCATAAATAAGAAATTGTTGATGAACAATACATGCAGGCAAAAAATAGAAGAACAGTAACACGACAGTAGTGATCACCGAGCATAGAAGATTGAAGATCTGATTGAAGAATAGATTGAGAGGCCTAGCAAGAAGCAAGATAAGTCTTATGACAAAATTGTTTTGAGCATATAGAATTTGCTTTAGCATTTCAGATGTGAAGTTGCAGATACATTTTATTACTGTTATTTATTCTGTAAGTGATAGGAAATCTCTTAAACGAGTGGACTTAATAGTCTTATTTGTAAACCCTCTAGCAAGGTAACATTCTAAATGAGTGTTTGAAATCCTTTGACAAGGTCACTTCTAACAAAGTGCAAGACTCTAACAAGACTAAGGGAAATCCCTTAACTGGGTCACATCTAGCAATGTGTTTTTGTAATTTGTAACTAGATTATCTTTTAACCGAGCATACTCTAGAAGGGTATATTTCTTAGTGGGTCCAAAATCCCATAGTGGTTTTTCCCTATTTGGGTTTCCACATTAAATCTGGTGTTAAATGTGTTATGATGTTTTAAGCAAAATAGATAGAGCTGATGGGAGTAAAGAGGAAATAGTTAAGGTGATTGGTCAAACATCTATTGAGATGAAACCTACAACTGAACCAAGTACATCTACAGGTGAATTCAGACCTACCAATATCACAGAGGTAAGTTTGGATTCCATTAAGAGGATAATTGATTGCAATGCATTGGCTTTTAAGAAAATTGATAAAACTTTACCTACTCTTAATATGATTGCACCGAATTGTAACATAGATCACATTGAGAACTCTTTAGGTAAATTGGACACATTGTCCAAATTAATTTCTAATAATGCTATATCTATAGACAAGGTGAATGAGGATATCATAAAGGAGAGTGTTGAAAAAGAGAAAAACACATTTTTTAAAAATACAATAAATAAATGTACCAATCATGTAGATACACTTTTACCAATACTCAATTTTACAATTTTGGAGTATAAGGAGCTATACAAGGAAGCATGTAAGCCTCATTGTTTGACTGAGGACAGTGATAAGGAGATCAAGAAGACACAAAAAGAAATTGATGATATTACGGACAATATTATAGGTTCATCCAAACTCATATCAGTTTTTGAACAAGAAATGGCAGTCTTTGAGGAGAAATTAGAAAAACTTGAGAAAGAAAAGGAAAGGATAAAGTCTAATGCCGGGGAACTAAAATATAAACCTGGTCCAAGGCTGGATAATCTAATTACTTAGAGAACTAAATTGTCTAAGGCAATAGTACAAGGAGAATGGTCATCGGAGCAGCAAATGCACTTTCTCACCAGTATGATCCAACAGACTGAGGCTACTTTAGATGATAGCAACAAATTTATGCAAAGTTTGAATATGATTTTGGCAGACATCTTTTAGATTCTAACCAACCACTTACAAACCTTGATGTAGCATTTTTTTACTCCTTGGATGACATCCTTTGTCATTGATGTCAAAGGAGGAGTAGTGGAGAGAAAAATATATATACAAAGGTGATCACTTGCTCAGGAGGAGCACAACTTTTTGGATTTTAGTTTTTGGATAACAATTTTGATTTTTCTCATGAGTGTTGCCATCAATGCCAAAGGTGAAGATTGTTGGTATTCTACACTCTTATGAGAATAGTTGATGTTTTCATTGATGGCAACCATCTGGCAATGAACTGGAAAGTCATCGGCAATTGGTTTCTACATGCCCATCATCACAAACTTCATACATCGTCATACACCAGCACCGACAAGCACTTTACCAGCATTCAAATTACATTGACACCAAGCATACTAGCACCCCAGCTGACATGGGATAAATTTTTATTTATATAAATTGTTTTGTAATGTAATTATCTTTTGTAAAGCTGACATGGTATATTGTAAAAGACTCATATATGTATGAGATCTTATAGGTGATTTTATGTAAGTAGATGGATGAGAAGTATAGGGCAATTTTGTATAAGGTGATATAGCTAATAACGAATGTTTTGGTTATTGACAGATTAAACCAGTACTAAACCTGGCATGAGAGATGATGTTCTAAGCAGTAAATTGTATTGGATTTGATAATCCATTTTGTAGTCATTATGACTCTTTATTAAGAAGTGAGCTCTAGGTTGTTGGCCTCCTTGCATGTGTAGGCCCCTCATTGTAAGTAGTATTTATTCATTGGCCAATGAGTAAATATTGTGGGTCACAAATCCCATCAAGGTTTTTCCCACACCGGGTTTCCTCATTAAATATCTTGTGTTATGGTGTGTTTCTATGTTGTCTCTATTATTTATGTTTATTGCAATAATTCTTATTTACCGGTACACTATTTTGGGATGCAAAGTTATTAATAAGTTTAAATATTTTGTGAACTGGTTAGACACTGATTCACCCCCCTTCTCAGTGAATTTAAGATTGTCATTGAATCTAATAGTAAAGTGGGGAGTGTAAAGGAGTCTTTGGATTCATGAAGAACATTAAGGAGAAAAGGTTAGTTATATCAAAGAAAAATAAAGAAAAAGGGAAGTGATAAAGAAGGGAGGAAGAAAATAGGGAAGAAAGTGAGGAAATAAAGAGGGAGATCTTATCTATTTTGGTATGTAGCCTCTACTAATATTTTTCTTTTTGAATGATTTTGCAATATTTTGAGAAGACTGCAAGGTATGAAGTAATGCTCATAAGGCATGAAGGAGCTATGTAAAGCACAAACCATACATATGAATACATGCAAGGCATGAATCATACATGTAAGCCATGAAGTAATACATAAATACACATAAGGTACAAACATATATGAGAAAGGTTCTCATGGAGTGGACATGCTGAAGACACATCAACCATGAAGCCTACAAGAGAGAGGTATTCATGGAATAGACATCTAAAAACATCTCATTTATGAAGTAAAAAATGCTAAAGAAAATGCCAAGTAATAAAAAAACTTACAAGGATGAGGCATATTCATAACTTTTGTAGTCTTGCCATGGATATCAACACTAGAAGCAACTCATACTGTTAGTGTACATACAAGACAATATGGGAGTTCATTATACCCAACAACTTGTGGTGTTTTTGTTTGTGTTGGCTCTGTTGGACCCTACAATTAAGATTCAATATACATTATTTAATAAGATTAACTGTGCAACATAATGAAATATTGAAAAGTAAATTGAGCTTTGCTTGGTTTCAATAATTGTTTAATATTCTCTACTTAACAAGGCCAACCACGTGAAGGTAGAAGCTCATTTGGCCCCTCCCTGCCCCCCTAACATCACTCTAAATTCCTCGTTAACATCTATCATTCATTCTTTCTTTCTTTCTATCATTAATAAAATATAACATTCATTCATTAATATCAAATAACCATTATAGCACATAGCGTTGTGGTGTTTGACCTGCGATATGTCAAACATGTAAAAATTATTGAATTGTGAGTTGATAAACATATGGGTGATTAATAAATTTATATGTACCTGTTTATCTCTTAAACCATGTGCTAAACTAATTTCCTTTTGCGTAACATTGGAATCTCCATTACGATGAGCTTCTTTAACCAATTGATCCACACCTTCCCATGTTAATGTTCAAGTAGAATGTTGACAACATTTAATCCATACCATCATCCAATCAAAATTGTTTGCAATATACAGATGTAGTGCATCCCAATCTTGACCAGCTATACAAAAAATAAATAGACGTCTTAAAACCTATTTATTTTGAAGATTAAGAGTTAATTAACTACAATAACATCTTAAAATTACCTCACTTTTCTCAATCTACCTTTCCTCGTCAAGTACTCCCCTTCAAATTTGTTAATGGGGTTGGGATCCTAAATTTAATCCACGTGGATCTTTGTTACAAACTTAGGAAGATATTTAGAAATGTACACCATAGTCTAGTATACCATATATCACTCCACCATAGAACCCTCAGGATGTGCTCTTTGTCAAACCAAATCCTTCAAAAATGTCAAGTGCCTCTCAACCATCCACATTGACCTAGTGTGTACATGAACACACAATTCAATCTCCTCAACTTGGTGTATGAGGTAGTGTTCTTGTGCATTGAAAAAAGTTGAAGGTAGACACTTTTTCATTTCACACATTAGATGAGGAATTTTTCTCTTCCAATATTTTATATCTTCTTTATGGATTTCTTTACATGACAGCCACCTATAAAATATTCAAGACACAAAAAAATATATTACATAACAAGTAAAACAAATCACAAATATAATATCTTTACAATAAACTGAACAAATATCACTACTTACCTCATGTATTTTCCAAGATCATATATGACTTGCTTGACATTAGTGTTGAAGTTGTTTGGGAGAGATAGTGGTAGAATGTACTGCAATAATTATAAAATTATCTTTTCATTTTTTTCTAGCATAATACAATGAAAAGTACATGTGCAATATACAAATATATAGTAAAAACACAAGAACATGAATTACCTTAATGAAGGTATGCCAATCATGCATTTTCATCCCTTGCCCAAATTCACTTATCTTTGATATGAGATTGTTTATGTTCACAGCAAATCCTGTGGGAAATCAAATTTTTTGTATGACTTCTTTTACAACTTTGCTTTGCTGGTCCGTTAATAACCAAGGAAGGTCACTTATATTAATCTGGTCTCCATGGCTATTTGATTGAATGAAATTTTTCATTGCATGATTGGAATCCTGAATGTCACTACAAATTTTGACATGTTTTTCTTTGTCACGCCTTCCATCCAATATTTTTCATAATGTCTCTGTTATATTCTTTCCAATATGCATAGTATCAAACAAATGCACAATTTGTAATTGCTCTTAGTAGGGCAACCTACTAAATTGTTGGGGATAACTTTTAAGTCCCTTAGGAAGGTGGCCATTTATACCTTGAGGACCTTCACGATCATCAATCACATCATCAGTAAACAAAACACAATAGAAAAGATGTTTTATGATATAAACCATTATATGGAATGGCACTTTGATGATTAATTCTATTATATTCCAACTTCCATAGGTGAGGTTTCATTCTTCGTGGTTTTGATATATTCTCTTCTTTCCCATTGAAAAGATATTTTTCAGTATTTTGATACTTATGATTTTTGTGGAGAAACTGCCTATAATCATCAAACACTTGCTTTCCTAAAAATTTTGAATGATGAGATTTCATCTTTGGACAACAAACTAGACATGTAAATTTTCCCTTTGTTTGAAGACCTACAAGATAATGTATAATTGGATTAAATATGTTAATTTTATTAATTATAATTATCATGCGCAACTTGAACACTATAACATACCACAAAAATGTGTTAGCCCTGGGGCATCGTGTATTGTCCTTACAAGCATCACATGGAATTGAAATTGTCTTTGTCCTATTGGTCTAGAGAGATCATATATAGTGACACCATTCCATAACTCCAACAACTCATTGATAAGAGGCTCAATATATTCATATCTTTAGCTTGGTACTTACCCAATTGAATGAACAAAAACATTACATAATTATTATGACCATTTTTGCAATATTTATAATTAAATGTAGACAACTATTAAATGATAAAATACCTAGAACAATCATTACAAAAATAGGCCACACCGAGTAAACAGATCTCAGCTCTCCAAATGGATTAACATCGTCTGTTGCCAATGAAAACTTGATATTGTGAGGTTCTTCTTTAAAGTGTGGCCACTTTTCCTCTATGTCCATAAATATTAAACCATCCATAGGCATTCAAATAATGTCATTTTGACTTATATTGCATGCATGGTAATCCATAAATTGTGCCAAGCTAGTGCACTTCAATAATCATTGCATATGTGGAATAATGAGAATATAGTGAAGAACCTTGCAAGGAACCCTTTTTGTAATTTGATCTGTTTGATATCTTCTAATATGACATTCAGGGCATTCAGTTCAAAATTCATGTTGTTTGTGATATATAATATGATCATTGGGACAAGCATCTATTGTTTGATACTCCATTCCAATATCTTTCATAATGGTAGATAATCCTCGATATGAGCGAGGTAGAATATTTGATGGTGGTAACAAAAACTCACTTATCAGTCTAAAACAAAAAAATATAATTTGTTAATATAAAGAATATTAATGGTACAACATGATTCACCATTTATTAACTATAATGACATATATGACATACCTTAACATACGTGAGATTTTTCTGTTAGATAAACCATTCATAACCTTCAAGTTCACCAACAACAATACAAAGGAGAGAAGAGTTGTCTAGGAGCCTTCGTAAAGGGCCTTAGATGCCTTCTCAAGTAGAGGGACATCATGTTCAACATCAAGGTCATCTTCATCATCATGATCAGCTGCACTAGTACTAAATGTGTCATGGATCAATGTATTTGTACCATCATCTTCAAATGTGTTTTGTGGCTCATGATCATCATCTTCCATGGGATCATTATCTTCAGCTTCAATATTCACACGTCCATGTTCCTCCACTTTGAGAACCATATTCTTTGGGTTGTGTTGATCCATATTATGTGCTCTGGGGTGCTCGACCTATATAAAATTGATAAACATAAATAAACCATGATCATGATCTCATCATCAAGTGATTTCTTATGTATATAAATTATTAAAATGATATAATGAAAAACTTACCAATGAGTGATAATCATGTTCACCTTCAATGTGACCATGTAGCCTCCAATGTTTCTTACCTATTTTGATTAGAAGTCTTCTAATCTTTAACCCCTTACAAATTTCGTAGGGACAATAACATTTTCCATCACCTTTTCTTTTCAAGTTAGACCACAATCTAGGAATTGTCTCCTTATTTTTTTGTTTGTTGATATTGTCTGACATGGTCTTTCTTCACAAGCAAAAAAATTGGGCTATAGAACTAGTTATATAGAAGTTGAAATGTTATTTATGAAATCACATTTCAGTATAATATACCAAATTAAATTACTTGAACATAGAAATTATGCAAATTGAACCAAAACCATTTAACTCTTCTTTTTCATCTCAAAACATATCTAGTGGCTTTGTGGTGATTTAGAGAAGATGATATGCCAATTGATAGTCATAGACTCAAGTTAGTCTAAAAGGAAAGTAGCTATCCATTCCCATACTCATGCATACTTACATGACTAATGTTACCCTTGTGTATCCTAAACATTGGAGAGACCTTATTTGAATTTCCTAATCAGTGTAGTTGCTATCCTAATATGAAATACTGAGTTCTACCCTTACCTCTACATCAAACTTCTTACATCATGTTTCTTCACCAACATACACTATTCCCAATCTTCCTCAATACCCTAAATGGAGGGGCATGTATAATGGTTTCAACATACACAATCAATGATCATACACTTTATTCTTCTAGAAACCCTTGGATACATTACTTGGCTTCTAGGCTTGGGAAAACTAATATGAATTAAGCTAACACCATGAGAATAGGGCCAAGTTTCATGGCAACTGATCATAATTTGTGAAGATAGGATTCACACCTAAGTGTTGGCTCTCAAAAATGCCACTCTCCCAAAATTATCAGTCTCAAGACATCTCCTATTGGGTCAACACTCATTGATGGCCACAAGGCCAAATCAATGTATCTATGCTTCAAAATCCTTACTATAGGCTTGGAGAACCCTACAACAGGTCTATTAATTTTACCATTATAATTATTTTTTAATGGATGAGGATCTATATTATGATTTCCAAAATAGTGTTATGCACATTCACAAAAAGAAAGGTAAGTGGAAAGAGTGACATCTTGTTGTGATGTATTCACACATCGCCCCATTGCAAATGGGAACGCCCACTTTTTCGCTTTCTAGGTTAGCTACCTTAGCTTAGTTGGTTGTTGTCGAGTCTTTGTTGTTAACCTTTTGTTCTTAGTTTCTCGGGAGCTAGCCAAGTCTTTCTCTTTGTAATGAAGTGAGATTTAACATTCCCTTTGCATAGCCAAGGCATAATCCCTTCCACTTCTATCGATCATGTCACTGGGTGCCCAAACCCAATCACTCCCATTTACATTTTGTCCCATTTCCACTATTGGTATTATGGATGTGTTGCATTAGTTTTGGCATTGATGTCAACACTTATCATTCAGGAGATCTATGGTTATGGTGAACCGACACATTGTGTTCACCAACAAGTTCAGTGACTTATGCATAGTCATTTGTATATTGTTCACTGACAAGTTACATTGTTCACCAACAGTGATCAAGACTTGTTTTCATCTGGAGATCAATTGATTATGTTGAAGACATGGTTTGGATACTTGGTTTGTTGTTACCGGCAAATTGCTCTAGGTTATGGATCAGTATGCATTATCTATTCTAGATCCACATGACACATTATGGGGATGATTTATTGATTAGATATTGCTGTAAATGTATTGAGCTAACATAATGCATCACATATTGACTTATTTGTAATTGATTTAATTGTAATATTCTTAGTGAGCTGACCTACACATTTGGTCTTAGGTTTTGCATATATGTAAGAGCTCATTTCTGAGATGATATATGATGGTATATTGTATGTAAGGTTATGGTATAGTAACATGGTATGTGCTAATATTGGAGATCATATGAGCAGACCACAGAGAAGGTTAAATAAAGGTTTGAACGTGATTAATAGAGCTTAACCGGTACTGAATTCAGCATAGGAGATGATATTTTGAGTAGTACATTATTCTAGGATTTAACCATCCTACTGCAGTCATTTTGAATAGCATTTGAGCAGTGTGCTCTAGGCGGTTGGCCTTTCTGCATGTGTAGACCTCATGTGTATACACATACTATCTGTAGTAGTATCATCTGATTATGGGTAAGGTTTCCCACCATGGTTTTTCCCCCTACAGGGTTTACACATTAAAATATATGTGTTACATGTTGTGGATGTTGTTTCTCTTTGTGTTTTATGCATTAAGTTTCACCAGTATTAATATTAACTGTTGATCTGTCAACCAACATTAAGTTTGGTTTACTGGTATTAAGTATCAAGTTTGATTAAGTTATATTTGGGTTGAAATTCATTGACAATTGATTCACCCCACCCCCCCCCCCCCTCTTAGTTTCCTTTTGGGTCCTAACAACTAGTATCAGAGCTAAATCCTCTTTTTACAAAAGTCTAACAACTTGAGGAGATCCTATGTCAACAAACTTTTTCAGTAAGGACAATCTAAAACTTGATGGAACTAACTATGGTATATGGAAGATCAGAATGGAGACACATCTGAATTGCATTAGAAGAGACATATGGGAAGTTACAAAGAATGGCTATGTTGGTCCTACACCGAATCAACCTAATCCACCAACATTGGATAAAGATCAAGAGAATGATTGCAAAGCAAGAGAAGCACTTTTGAGCGCATTATTAGATCAGGAAATCATGGGATTATTAGACTGATCTATTGCTAAAGCTATTTGGGATAAATTGGAGACATTGAATGAAGGAGATACCACTATCAAAATTGCAAAAATGGAATGTTTCTTGGTCAGGTATGAAAATCTAAAAATGGAAGAAGATGAAAGAATTTCTTCTTTTATGGAAAGGGTTAATCAAATTGTTTTAGGAATACAATGTTGTGGAGGATCCTTAAGTGAAGATGAAATTGTTTCTAAAGTTTTAAGAGATTTTCCACTGGCATACAAAATGAAAGTAACTACTATTAATGAGTTGAGAAAGATGCCTAATACATCAGTATCTAGAGATACCTTGGTTGCAAAACTTTCAGCATTTGAGCTTGAAGAATTTGGTCCTATTGCTACAATTAAGATAGATTTAGCCTTTAAAGTATCATCATCATCATCTAACAAATCTGATTGGAAATCACTATATGCAAAAGAACTTGAAGGCATCAAGAGGGAAAATGAAGAACTGGAAGAACTTGAAGCACTATTTGCAAGGAAAATTCCTAAAGCTCTAGTTGGAAGTAAGTATGAAGGTAAAGTAGTGTTTAAATGTTTTAATCACAATAAAATTTGTCATATGGCATCTAGATGTCCTGATAGACATGCAAGATTGAGAGAAGAAGCTAAAAGAACATATAAGCCTAACCCTAAATATTAGAGATACAAATTTAAGAAGAACATAGATAAATCTTGTTACTATGCTGATTAAGGAGTTACTGATGATTTTGATAAAGAACCGATTGACAATGGATGGGATTTTGTTGCAATAAAAGAAGATAAACTGACACCTACTATTCCACCGGTAGAGCAGGCCCTAGCAGCTAAAATTGAAGAAAAAGATGAATGGATCATAGATTCCAGATGTTCACATCATATGACTAGTGATAAAAGTAAATTCTTATCTTTTCAGGAATATAATGGAGGTCTAGTAGGATTTGGCGATGATAAAGCTTGTTTAATCGAAGAAAAAGGCACTATATATTTTGATGATAAGCACAATACTAACAATGTTTACTATGTTGAAGGTTTGAAGCATAATCTTTTGAGCATTGGTCAATTAGTTGGAAAGGGATTTCAGTTACAATTCAAGAATGGCAAATGCAAAATCATGAATAGAACTAGATTGGAGATTGCATTCGATAATCAGACTAAATGTAATATATTTCATTTGAACAACAATGATAAGACACGCTTGATTGCACATATTGATGAAAGTTGGTAATGGCATAAGAGACTTTGTCAAGTGAATTTTAATTGCATTGTAAAGATCAGTTCAACTAAGGCAGTAAGGGATTTACCTAAGATTGTGAAACCTCATAATCTGGTATTTAAGAAATGTCAAATGGGAAAGCAAGTTAGAACAACTTTTAAGAGTATTAATGAGAAATCCAATAATGTTCTTGATTTAATTCATACTGACTTGTGTGGTCTGGCAAGAACAAGAAGTCTAAAGGGAGATAGATACTTTATGCTAATTATTGATGATTATTCTAGAATGTGTTGGGTTACTTTTATCAGGGAGAAATCAAAGGCTTTTGGAAAATTCAAACTATTCAAGGCAATGGTAGAGAATGAAACCGGTAAGAAAATCAAATGTTTGAGATCAGATCAAGGAGGAGAATTTACATCTAAGGAGTTTAATACATTTTGTGAAGTGAATGGAATCAAAAGACAACTATCAACACCTCAAACACCTCAATAGAATGGAATTGTGGAAAGAAATAACAAAACTATTCTGGATGCAGCTAGAAGCTTGATATTGGAAGCAAATATACCTCATGTGTACTGCAAAGAAGCAGTGAATACAATAGTTTACACTTTCAATAGAGTTCACATCAAAGGTGAAATAGGCAAGACCCCTTATGAACTATGGTTTGGTAATACTCCTACTCTTAAATATTTCTGAATTTTTGGAAGTAAATGTTATATTAGGAGAGATGAGTATACTGGTAAATTTGAACCTAGAAGTGATGAAGGAATATTTCTTAGTTATTCATCTAAGAGCAAGGCATATAGATGTTTTAATAAAATATTGCAGAAAATCATTGAGAGTGCTAATGTGAAGATAGATGAACACTTTAGAGGAAATTCAAGGTCTATAGATTTTGAACTGAAAATTGAGATGATCATAAATGAACCAAAACAGAGTGCACTAGTATAGAATGTGGATCCAGACACACCGGCATCATCAGAGAATTCCACAGTGACTGAAGAACAACAACACGTGAATAAACCCAGGTATGTAAGACTGAATCACTCTGAAAGTCAGATAATTGGGAATAAGTATCAAGGTGTTATGACAAGAGGGAGACTGGAAAATGAAGAGGTATGCTTAATTTCTCATATTGAACCAACATCTGTTATTGAATCTTGTCAAGATGAACATTGGATTAAAGCAATGGAAGAGGAATTAGAGAAAATTGAAAAGAACAATACATGGACATTGGTTCCCCAGCCTAAAGACAAAAATTTAATTGGAACTAAATGGGTATTTTGAAATAAACTTAATGAAGATAGTAAGGAAATTAGAAACAAAGCAAGATTAGTGTGTAAAGGATATTCATAGAAAGAAGGAATTGATTATGATGAAATCTTTGCATCGGTAGATAGAATTGAGGGAGTCAGATTATTTATTGCATTTGAAGCTCACAAGAACTACAAAGTATATCAGATGGATGTAAAATGTGCATTTCTGAATGGTGCACTTGAAGAGGAAGTTTACATTGAACAACCTGATGGATTTTCATTGACAAATGATAAAAGATATGGTTTGCATATTAGGAAAGTTGTGTATGGATTGATGGCATGCTAGATTAGACAAATATCTTTTGAAGCTTGGTTACACTAAAGGTAACACTGACAACAACTTATATTTCAAAGTGACTAATGATGAGATCTTGGTTATTGAATTTTTTGTTGATGATATCTTTTTTGGAGGAAAAGATGGTTTGTGTAAAGACTTTGCAAACAAGATTTAGGAAGAATTTGAAATATCTATGATTGGAGGTTTACTATATTTGACACAAACAAGACCTAATATAATGAATGCAGTATGTATTGTTTCAAGATTTCAGAGTAATCCTAAAGAAAATCATGAATCAACAGTGAAAAGGATTTTTCAGTATTTACAAGGCACAACAAATCTTGGTTTGTGGTAACCTAAAGATGAAAATTTTGATTTATGTTCATACATCGATGCAAATTGGGCAGGAGATGAAGATGATAGAAAGAGAACCACTGGTGAAGCATTCTTTCTTGGTAGCAGATTGATTTCATGGTTGAGAAAGAAGAAAAGTTGTACATCATTATCAACAGCAGAATCAAAATATGTTGTAGCAACAACTAATTGTACTTAGGTATTATGGATTAAGAAAATGTTGAAGGACATAAAGGTAAAATGCAAAGAACCTATAATAATTTATTGTGATAATTCAATAGAAATTGATATATCAAAGAATCTGGTATTTCACTCTAAGACTAAACATGTTTCTATCAAATATAATTTTTTGAAAGAGAATGTTGAAGCAAAAGAAGTAAAATTGGTTTATATGAATACTAAAGAGAAGATTGTAGATATCTTCACTAAGCCTTTGCATAAGGAAAATTTTGAATATCTCAGGGAGCAACTTGGGGTAATACCCTCACTAGTAGAGACTTAGACAATTGAAGATTGGCATCAAACTGGTAGAAACTAACAGTGAAACCTTTTTCCGGCTTTGATGGACTAGAGCTACTTCTCAGGGGGAGTAGTTGGTTATAATAATTGGTTATTGTAATTGGTTATATGAGTTGGTTGTTTGTTCTGGTATTTGTATTGCTTTGGTATTTGATGTCAATTGGGGAGATATATCTACGAAAAAACATTATCCTTGGGGAGAGATTATTATTTTGGAGACATTATTCATTGAGAGAGATATATACTCTCTATATTTTGGTTTTTGATTTCTGGTATTGATCTATTCTGGAGATTGTTGGTTTTTGGTTTTTGGTTTTTGGCATTTTGTTTTTGGCACTTAGATATTTTTCCATCTAGTGTTGCCATCAATGCTAAAGGGGGAGATTGTTGGTATTATGGATGTGTTGCATTAGTTTTGTCATTTATGTCAACACTTATCCTTCTAGAGATCTATGTTTATGTTGAACTAGCACATTGTGTTCACCGGTAATTTCAGTCACCTATGCACAGTCATTGGTATATTGTTCACCGACATTGATGAAGACTTGTTATCATCTGGAGATCACTTGATTATGTTGAAGACATGGTTTGGATACTTGGTTTTGGTGTTTTGGTTACTGGTTTAATTGGGTTGACATATTTGTTGTTACCGGAAAATTGGTCTAGGTTATGGACTGGTATGCGTTATCTATTCCAGATCAGCACAACACGTTATGGAGATGAATTACTGATTAGATATTGTTGTAAATGTATTGAGCTGACATGATGCATCAAATCTTGACTTATTTGTAATTGATTTAATTGTAACATTCTTAGTGAAATGACCTACACATTTGGTCTTAGGTTTGGTATATATGTAAGATCTCATTTGTGAGATGATATATGATGGTATATGGTATGTAAGGTTATCGTATTGTAACATGGTATGTGCGAATATTAAAGATCATATGAGAAGACCATAGAGAAGGTTCAAGGAAGGTTTGAAGGTGATTATCAGAGATTAACTAGTACTAAATCCAACATAGGAGATACTATTTTGAGCAATACATTATTCTAGGATTTAACCATCCTACTGTAGTCATTGTGACTCCCATTCAAGTAGTCTACTCTAGGCGGTTGGCCTTTTTGCATGTGCAGACCCCATTTATATACACATACTATCTATAGTAGTATCATCTAATTATGGGTAAGGTTTCCCACCGTGGTTTTTCCCCTTACAAGGTTTCCACATTAAAATCTTTGTGTTATGTGTTGTTGGTGTTGTTTCTCTTTCTATTTTATGCATTAAGTTTCACCGGTGTTAATATTAACTGCTAATCTGTCAACCAACATTAAGTTTGGTTTATCAATATTAAGTATCAAGTTTGATTAAGTTATATTTGGGTTGAAATTCATTAACAAATAAGTCACCCCCCCTATCAGTTGCCTTCCAGGTCCTAACATCCACCTCCCCTAACACTCTTCACTTCCATTTACCATACCTTCTAACTTACCTACCTTCCTATCCTCTATCCTTTATCCACCTTTCATGCCCCATGCCTTAACCTCCTTCACATCTTAACTTAAGCCTACCCTTCCATCTTACACCCTTACCTCCCTCCACTAACTTCCTTTCCACCTAATCCCTACCTCTATTCTATCCTAGCATCTCCCTTCCCCTCATACCTTATATCTCACACTCCCCTTCACAATACCTACCCCTTTAATGCTTTATTCCCCTAAATCACCTATTCTAACCCACATCCCATAAGTACTACTTATTTTTTTTGCCTAAGCTTACCTCTACCACACACCTATTAACCTACCCTTTCCATCTTATCACGTACCCCTATCCCAGCCTACCCATGTCCTATCCCTATCATAACCTACCACCCTACCCCCTTACCCTTTTTGCTTACCCCTGATTATACCTCCCATTATAACATACATCCCCTTTACCCTTTCATTACCCCCTTATACCTCCCACTCCACTTTATTCCCCAACATATCCTAACTCCAACCCCTTCTACCTCGCACATCCTAAACCTCTTTCCTCCCCACATATCTCCTTCCATAATTTATATCCCTTATGTCCCCCTTTCCCCACACATCCCATTCCCTCTTTCTCCATGTAGCAGCTACAGTTAACATTTCCTACCACTCCCCCCTCTTATTTCTCTCCATCGTATCATATCATCCTTTTGGGCAAGAGCACCTAGAACAAGATGACCACCAAGAAGCCAATTTAGTAATAGGTCAAGGTTTTTTAGTTTGGTTATGAATAAGGTCTTAGAAGAATATATTTCATGTAATAAATGTGATTAACACCATTAGATGGTATATTGAGTCCTAGTGGGGGTCATGATGATCAATATTGTCAAAATTGTCACTATGTTGGAAATATGTCTCAATGGGTCAAATGTGATGTTTAATGATATGTAAAGGTCTTATAGACCTATTTGAACCTATTTCTATCATTTTTGAGTCATAGTGGTCTTGGGTTGAGTCTAGGAACAATTTTTGACAAAGTTTCTAATATTTTCAACCCCTATAACACATTAAATAGATTTTTCAAACAAAATAACATGCTAAGGAATTCCAAACTCCAATATAGCAGTTTGTAATGTTAAAGAACTCAAAAATTGCAAGGTAAAACTGAGATATTTATTAATTCTTCTTAGTTACAATGCTCAAATGACCCTTGGTCGTGGAGAGTTCCTTATTAACAATGTTACAAATATTAGCAAATTTGTCAAAGTTTCTAGGTGAGGGTTGCTGAGTATGGGTGTGTTTTGGGGTATTGAATCCTTTTGAGTAAATTGTGTCCTTGTGAGGGGTCTTGTGAGTTAGTGAAAGTTTGATACCAAATTGAATAGGTGAACTTGGAGAAATATCTCCCTAGTTGGTTGAGTTTATTGGATTCTCTACATCACCATGCCTTTTCACTATCAATCCATTCAAACTTCCACCCAAAGATTCAATCTTGTCAAATTTCAAAATAAATTTCCTTGTTGTCCTTACTATCTTGCATCAACTTTCATATCACTAGGTAGTATTTTTCTTATAACTATCATATTTCATGGTAGGAAACCATCTCAGTCCCTTGAGTTAAGTTATCTTACCTTTAGAATTTATCATTTCATAGTAAGCCATACCTCAAAAGGTAACAATGATACAAGATAACAAAGTGTTCATGTGGCCAGTTTTTTCAAGGGGAAAATGTCACTAATCAAGTTGAAATGTCGATTTCTCAATCTGCCTAAGCTAAAAGGTTAAAATAAATTACAAAAGATAGAACAAGGCTACAAAAAATGTGCCTTTAGTATTACCTAAACCCACAATATCAACACAATCTAGAAATAACCTTGTATGTAAAAAATTTGTCATGCCAAAATTGCCAATTCTAACATGAAAATGAGACCAGGAAAGCTCTAGAACAACTACTACTATTCATTCACATATTCATTATTAACCTAAATCACCATGAAAGATGCACAAATTGATTATAACAAATAAGATGTTTCATAAATGTAAATATTAATTCAGGACTAAGGAAAATGATAGAAATAGAAGAATACCAAGAAATCAAAAAATACTACCAATACCGCTGCAAACTATGAACTTCATTTCCATTAATTCTTCAAAATGTACCAGAAAAGAACAAGTATTCAATCTGTAGCCTCTTGCTAAATGTATTTTGGAAGAAAACAAACTAAGTAATGTTACTAAACATGAACCTTAAATAATCAATTTTTAGACCCTCAAAATGAATTTTGAAATTACATTTATAGGGAAACATTTTCCTCAAAATTAGAGATTAAAATCCACCCAAAACCTTATCAAACTAAGAGGTACAATAAAAACACAAGATAATAACCTATAACTGAATTAAGAACTATAAGTTGACTCATGAAAATGAAATATAAGTCAGAAGGAACTTAGAATATGGAGTCAAAGAAGCATAGAGAGAAAGAAAAATAGGATCTATCTAGGCCCCCACCCCCAAGATGACTCCTCCAAAATTTTAAACTTAGGTGCACAAGAAACAAAATGAAGAACAAAGGCCAAAGTAGGTTGTAACTACCATGAACCCACCCATCCAAAGTAATGAGAATCTAGATGTTCCTAAGTGGCTACAATTTAACTTTGAAAGGATAAAGAAGATAGTATTGAAGAAAGTAAGTTTGCAAAAGACGATCATTGAGGTTGAGGCCGAAAGGAAGCCAAAGAAGGAAATTCTATCTATGCCACCTAAAACTATGCAAAAGGAGAGATAGTTGCCAATACCCTAAACTAGAGAAGATTTAGTAAAAACTGCTAATACCCTAAAATAGAGTAACCCAAGAGAGTAAGAAAATGGTTTGGGGGTCATATAGTCTAGCTTTATGTTGTATGTTAATTACAAATTGTTACCCTGACACCAAGATTTATAAGATATTGGAAATTCTTAAAGGCCAAACATACCCATTCACTTAGAGCAAAGATGAATCCATCCGCCTAGCTATTTCCCACCTAGAAATTGTAACTGCCCTGAACAATTAATCACTAATGTTGTAGTGTATTATTTTACTCTAAGGATATCTTTCATGATGAAAATGTGGTTAATACATTTTGGCATGCGATGTGCTATTAATCCACCTCCCAATCTAACCATTTAAACAGTCATTTCTTTAGTTTGTGGATCGGGATTGGACTCCTATGTTGTACCACACACTTCTCTACGTTTCCAAACATTGGTTGAGAGCATGGGCTAGAATAGAGACAAACACAAAGTGATAAGTTGTGTGGTTCAAGATTTTCAGTCCACCCCTTCTAGGTTGGGATTGTGTTGAATCGAACACAATTGTATCTCCCTAGGGCTGCAATTCTTTAACAAAAATCAATGAGGTGTAATGGGCCAATAGAAGGAAATCTACTACCCCAAAAATAATGCCAAAGATTCATTATCCATTCTAATAGTCTTTGCAATGATCCTTGCTACAAGCTAGGTGGAAGGATCAAAAGAATTCCATACATCTCGTTGTGGCAAGATTCTAAACTAGTCGATTCTCATTTGTCTTCTTTGAAGAGTGATAAATGGGGAAGCCCAAAGCTAGGACTGAGAATAATTTGTAGCTACTTTCATAGGCTTTGGTGAAATACAAGGTTCCAACAACAATCCTAGAACAATGAAATTTTGAAGAAGGGCTTCCGTTGCATTAGCTTCTGGGTCGGGAGTGTTAGGCTAGCTAGCAAGAGAAAGAAAGGCTTGCCCGAACAACATTGAATGAAGGTTGTGAATAACTTGAATAATATTCATTCGCATTATTTTCTTGTGCATTGGTTTGATCTCCATCGATTAAGCAGCCAGAGGCACACACTGCCCTATATATTAGCTCGTACAATAATGATCAATCAACACGTATACGAGAGGAAGGGATTGCTTTGAGAAACTTGAACGCTCACTCCTTAATCACAGATCTATGGTTTTAAAAGTAGTGGATTCCTATAGGGATTATGCATTTAGGGAACCACACCTTTAACCAAGAGCCATCCGGCCTGAGATTGGATAATCAATATGAGTACAAGATTGACCAATTTGCATCTAAAATTTAGGCAATTAACCACTAGATATCTCATTTCTTAACATATTTTGCATAAAAAAGGAATCTCTCATACTTTAAGACTTGCTTCCATAATCGGTCAATATCCCATAAGAATGCAACCATAGCTAGCATGTATAAAAGAAAAAGTTGTAGAATCTCTTGAAAGGAATCTCTTGAATGGTGTAATTTTTTGCATGATGAAATTAAGGTGAAAAATCTACCTCCTATGTGGGATTGCAATGCAACACAAATGCCTTCGATGTAGGTTTAATCTTGTTGGGGGTTGAAGTCAATGCAGATGCCTGTGTGGGATTGCAATGCACAAATAACTTGCCCTCTTTTCTTTTTTTTAAGTAATACCTGTTGTCATCGAAATTATGATGAATGCAGGCACTTTTTTGAAAAAAAATAAAAAATCATTACTAATGCCTTCTTTGTTGAAACCAAATGTCAAATTACCATCAGAATTCTGATGAATTTGGGCATTTTTTCAAATAAAAATCAAATTTGGTCACAATATACCTTCTCTGTCAAAAACCTCCTTCGGAAATCTAGACCAAATTTATTAGTACACGTTTCTACTATGTGAATAATTCTTCTTATATGCATGAAATCTATAGCCACCTGATTTATTATACCTAGGAGGAACACTCTGTCTATTCCTAGACCTCATTTTACATTCTTCTACCCTATGACCATAATCTTTACATGCAAAACAATAACCAGAGAAAGGAGGCTTATTACTTACAAATTTATTATGCCAAACATGAGGTGATCTTACTTGTTTGGCATCTCCATATCTTCTTCTCCAGGAATGGATCCTGGATTGTCCATTCTTTGCCAATCTTCCATTAGATCCCTTCATCTTCCACACGTGACTTGATGTGTGGGTAGCAACATCACCTTGTCTTCTACTGGTGGAAGACCTTCGAGGCTTCCTTCTCATGTTCTTCCTTCTGGTGAATCTATTTTCTCCTATTTTCCCTTTTCCTTTCAGATTTGCATTGTTTCTCCATGCATCACCATTCTTCATCCTCAACTTCATGTCATCATCGATTGTAGTCTGATCTATCCTTTTCTTTGAAGCATTTCTGAAAGTAAAGGTTTGACACTTTCCATATCCATTTGAGGAGACAAATTGAATATCTTTGTGGGAGGTCTCCTTGCTTGTACAGTATTCACCTGTACCACATCCTAATCCTCCATTGTCCTTGGAATGTTCTTGTTCTCTTAACATCTTATCCAAGGCTTTAGTGCCACCATCATACTTCTTTCTCAGTTTGAGCTCATCTTGACACATTTCAAGTTCTAAAGTGAGCTTTTCAACTTCATCCTTAAGATTAGGACACTCACTTCCTTTAGTGTCCACTTTTTGTTGCAACATCTTACATATTTTCTTTTGAGCATCCATGTTTGACTCTAAATCATTGCACCTGCATTTCATGGTGTCATCTTGATGAGTCTTTAACACCAATACATTTCTTAGAATCTTCAAGACATCTGATTAACCAATTTTTCTCAACAACTACAACATTCTTAAACAACTTGTATTCATTTCTTAGATTCTCCATTTCATCATTCAGTCTTGACATCCTTTGTCCCTAGACTTCATGTCTAGCTACAAATCTTCCCATCTTCTCTCTTTGACATCCAAGATTGATTTCAAATCATCTACCATTATTTTTTCTTCAAATAGTTGAGTGGTCAATAAAGTGACCTTTTTGTTTGAGTCTTCAAGGCAAGTTCTCAATTGGCTGCATTCTCCATGAACTGATTTCTTGTAATCCCTAAGTTCGTTTCTTAAATTTTTCAGTTCATCAAGGGAACTTAAGAATTCACCTTCTAGATCAACTTCTACATCTTCTTCATCTTCATCATCATTTCTAAATAAATCTTATCAGCTAGTTCTATCTACCTTGTCTCCTTCCTCTTCATCTTCTTCAAGGTCATTGCTAAACACATCATACCAGTGGGATCTATCTGCATTATCCCCTTATGATGTGTTTTTCTCAATCTTCATCTCATGGGCCATGAAGAGATGAGCCTTCGCATCACCATTGCTACTGCAACACTCTAATATGCCTTTGTCATCTTCACATGTATCTGTTACAGTGTTCTTCTCACTCTCACAAGTTGATCAAGTAGTGCAGGGTTCATTTCCATAAAGCTTCTTCAGTCTATCCCATGGACCTTCTGTCGATCTGTACTTATCCACCTATAAGGAAACATCACCAGTTAGTCCATTGAAAATAGCCTTCATGGATTCATCATTTCACAAATATCTTCTTTCTTCTTTAGCACTTGTGGGAGGACTGACATTCCTAGGTAGACCATTAACAACTGCCATCCAAACATCATAACCTAAGGTAGACAAATAGACTTCCATTCTATAACTCCACATGGTATATTTTGACCCATCAAATACAAGAGCTAGAATTGATTCACTCTTCACCATTGTGTCCTAGACATGATCTATTCAAGCAAGAGAAAGCTTAATAAACAAGGAACCTGGGCTCTGATACCAATTGTTAGACACAATGCACCACTAACAGGGGGGTGAATTAGTGGTTCTTAAACTTTTTCATTTTAACTAACTTGTGTGTGTATACTAGTTATGGGATCTAACTCAATGCAGACTTATCGGTTAGAGGGGAGACCAACACAAAAGAAAACACACATAAAGGCACATCACATAACACCAACATGTACAAGGAAAACCCAATATGGGAAAAAATTTGGTGAGTAATGCTGCTAGAGTCTACTGCTCCAATCCAGCCTCACAATCAAAACTCCATTCCAATGTTTAGGGTACCAACCCAAGGAGCTACAACCCTTGACTGATTAATGGGCTGCAACCCAAAGAAGCACCAAACCCTACTAGTTTATGGGCACCAACCCAAAGGAGCTACAAATTAGTGAACACAATACATTATATTCAAATACAAAGGTAGTAATCTAGTTACAAGTAAATCTTGTAACCTCTCAACACAATCCTTCCTACCGGTAAGGTGTCATTTTTGCCTTACCAATTCTCTGCTCACTCTAACTAAATCTTCAACAACTTAGCCAATATCTTTCTTGGATCTCCTCTATCACTCTCTTTTCTCTTCCTCACACTGTTGCTTCTTATTGGTTCCTTCTTCACTCAACATATCACCTCTTCTCTTATAGTTTACATCTATCTTGTCCACAACTATCTGTCACTGCTAGTTCTCTATCATTTTTTCTTCCTTGACTAGATTCCTCTCCTTCTTCATTCAAATTGTATTCACTCTCTACCACCTTCTCACCGGTATCCTTGACCTTACCAGTTAAATCCTCTTACCAATTCTCTTTCTAATACTTAGACACTTAAGATCTTCACCAAGAAGACTTAGACTGATTTCATTACTCATAGAGGTATATCAAAACTCTATTCAGCATAGTCTTCCCATGAAACATCATTCAACCACCACCCATCATTGATTTTGGCTTTTGTATATATAAATAGGTTTTCCCTCCAAAAACCAAGTCAAACTTTAGTCGGTTAGTATTTCTTCGAGCAATAAAATCTTCATCAAATCTGATCCAATCTACCTTGGATCAATCACTTGCATTGGAGGAATGCATCTGTACACGTTTTCCATCATCCAATGCATATTTTCTAAAAATAGAAAATCTAACTCTATTCTTTAGCCTCAAAATCAGTCGACACATTTATGATCCAAAACTTTCCTTCTCGAGGTCAATCTATAGTTGGATATCAGACATCGATCATAGCACCAATAGAACCCTGATCTTCCTATGTCATTCATATTTCATCGAGCCACACACTCTATAACTCCTCCATGATTGTCATAATCAATATTTAATGTCAACCAAACACAACTACCTCTTTGACACTAGACATCACTGACCTCTACATATTCACCACCTTAGCTCCATGTGGCATCACAATCGGTATCCACCTCATCATACTACTCTATCGGTTGAGCTTGGTCACTAACCACACACATAACTAGTACACCAATACCGGTTCACTAACCCTACCGACACTGACCACCTTGCTGGTTATCCTTCTTGCCATCACCTTTTCTAACCTGCCAGTGTAGCCCTTATGTCTACAATTCACTTCTCTATCAGTGAAACACCTTTATAAATATGTTCACTTGTTGGAACCATAGCTACTCTGACAACTATCCTTATCCTTCATTTTTTTGTATTCTTTTTTATCAGGTGAGAACCTTATCTTCCTTGTCTCTTCTTTGATGTTTCACTGATTGACATAAAATATCAACTATCACCAATGCAGATTCTGGTAGATGTGTCTGTTCATGGACAACATACTTTCCTTCTCTCTAGTGAGACTCATTTATGACACCAAGTCATCAAACTCCAATTGTTCTACATCAACCTTCATTGGTATCCCAGTATGACCATGTATGTTCCAACAGACTCACTAGCGCCCTTCTTCATCTAACCTATTCTCCTCCCAACTAGTTTGTCAAGATGAAAAACACACCATCTCAACTTCTCATTCTTCCTTCATTGTCCTGATAGAACACCTTTTTTTCACTTTCTTATATGGTGTGCATTTATGATCTCATGCTCTGGAGGCTTCCTCATCTTCCACTTGTTTATCTGGTCTCTACATTCAATCACCTGCCTATCTCAGGAAATCATTATATCGGTAGAAGTGTGACTTCACCAAGGGGAGGATACATCTTCAACTTGACATATGTCCCAATATCTTTCCATATGTGAGCATTCTTACAGAAGCATCTTACTCTTGTCAACCTATCACATAATTTGTGATAGCTTCTTCATCCGGTGGGAGTCCTGCTAGTTAACCTTTCATTGGAAATCTGATAGCCTTCACATACTTCACCTTTGGTGTTGATGTGATCCAAATAGCATTCCACCTCTTCATTACAACCAATACCCATCATGTAGTCTCTTCAATCCGGTTGTATGCAACACCATATCAACAACCCTTTTACAAAGTGGTCACTTTACTGCACCTCTAGAATACTGGTACACACTGGTTCTTCCTTCTACAAGAAGATGGTCACCTGGTTGTCACTAATGACAACACATCAACTCTTCTCCCATACTAGTCCATCTTCCATTCCGGTTGACATTAAACTCTAATGCCACCAACCTCTTGTTCACTAGTTGACATCAATGTCAGTGATCTTGGTAACATCCTATACTGGTTGACATCAATGAAAACACAATGCCAACAAGATCATATCTTTCTTCCATTTTTTATAAGATTGGAAAGAGCATCACTTATTTGTGGAAGAGTTTGAAATTGTTTAGGCCAAAAGAAATGAATAGGAACACCTGGGCTTCTTTCAGATGGTCAAAATAAGCTATATGGTTAATGGTTATGATTTCTCCATTGTGGGGAAATTTCAAACACTTATGGATTGGAGAATAAATAGCCTTCATGGAAGATAGCCAAGGCTGGCCTAACTTGACACAAAATGACTCAGAAGAAGGAATAATAACAAAGTTGACATCCATTTTAGTGTGAACTTCAATAGGAAGGGTGATAGAACCAATGCTTGGAGAAGATAATCCATCAAATAACTACACAACCACATTAGTATCATCATATATTGGTTTATGCAATCGTAAAGTGAAAAGATACTTCTTAGTGATGACATTAACTATGCAAGAGGGATCAACAAGAGCACCATGACAAGGTATATCATTAACCTTCACAACTATATATAAAGGGCCATTGGGTGCTCTAAAGGTCTCGCTAGGGTCAAATGTAATAGAAGGATCCTTAGGTGTGTCTTGTTTCTCTACCATGTTCACTAAATTCGAAGCCGTAGAGGTGAAGTCATTAGGAGAAAAAGAGGTATGTTCAGTCTCAATCATGTTAGAGGTTTGAGAAGGCAAAGGATCAATGAAAATATGAAGATTTTGAATAGGAGGACATACTGATTTGTTTCCCTTATAATTCACACTTTCCATGGATATAGTATTATTATCAATAAAATTTTGACTCTTACTTTTCAATGCAAAACATTTCTTAGTATCATGACCAGGTTGGTGATGAAATTGACAAAAGGAATTGTTATAAAACTAAGGGGATGCAAGATTAGAAGGATCAACTAGTTTTATCTAGGAGGAAGTTTCATAAAATTTCTTTGTAATAACCAAGACATAATGCTATGTAAATATTCATTCAAAGGAGTAAATTGTCTCTCTTTTAAAAAAATTAGAAATAGGAGGCACACCTATTGTAGCATTCACATTGTTGTTGTTGATTGTATCATTGAACTTGATGAAGCCTTTTGTTGGTTTGAACTTCGTAAATAGTTTTTGAACACTCTCCCCCTTATCACTTGGAGCCATAGGAGTAGATTTCTCCATTTGACTCACAACTAGTTGATAATTATAGAGTGTTGCGCACAACTGCGGAAAGGAAGTAAACTAAAACAAAATAAGATTTTCCCTAATATCTATTTAAAAATTAGAAATTAAAATTATTTGAATATCATTATCAGGTACTAGAAAAGAAATTTGAGCACACAAATGGTTATATCTACCAATGAAACTAGTTACTTTTTCTTTAACACCTTGCTTACAATGCATGAAATTAGTCAAAGTGATTTTCGGACCAATGTTATTTTGAAATTATTAAATGAAAGCATTTGCTAATTGTTGAAAATAAAAAATAGAATAAGAAGTCAAAGAAAAATACCATTGTAAAGCTTTATCTCCTAGTGTTCTTGTAAACAATTTTGCAAGCAATCTTTGATCATAAGCAAAATCAGTACACAAGGTTTGAAATGTTTTCACATGCATTAGAGGATCACCTTTTCCATTATAGATTTCCAATTGAGAGACCTCAACATGCTTAGGTGGGATGTCTTTAACAATATCAATTGAAAGTGGGCTCACAACATCAAATGTGGGCACACTAAACTTGGATTGACTCATGGAAGCAATTTGTCATTGTAAGGAAGACATAGTTTGAGCAAGATTGTTAATGCTCGCTTCGGCAGAAGAATTGATGTTAGACATGGTTGATTGAGAATGTGGTGTGATTTTATTGAAGGAAGGCATTGATTGAGAATAAGGTGGTGGGACGTTATGATAATTAGGCATAGGTTATGATTAAGTAGGAAAAGGGACACTTAAAGGAGGAATAACATTATTAAATGAATTACCCCCTTGTGGCACATTGATTGGTTGAGGGTGTAATGTCCTCTTACTATTTTTTACATCAGATTTGATATTCCTTTTTATTTTTAATTCAATACAACAAAATTTCCACCAAATGAAGATTTCTTTGAAAAACCGCCAAATCAGGTATACCCGAAACAATGCCAAAAGTAACACAACTTTAGATATTCTTCATAAATATGAGAATAAAAATTTATATAAAAATTTTGGCAGCATAATGGCCTATAAAATGACACTTCCAGATCTGCAAAATATTTTTACAAAATATCTCCAAAAATGGAGTTCAATACAAAGCTCAATGGGCTCCACAACAACACAAAAATAGCCCGGAAACACCAAAATCACTATCAAACTCACACAGAAAAAGAATCACGACCCAACACACTTATTCCACTCTATTTTAATATAAAAATGGCTGCAATACAGCAGCAAATCAAACTGATACATAAAACTTAACTAAAAACACAAACCCTTGTTGAAACACACTTGCGAACACCCCCAAAACACACACAAATCTACACTGTTTGGCACATAGGAAAACTCTGCATGAGCTTGCACATGGAAGAGACTCAAACTCCCATCCTTATCCTTCCTAGAAACCTACAAAATCCCATGTTTGGGTCTCCTTCTCCACAGCTTTAGTAGCCTCTGAAGAACAACAAAGCAATGAGCAAAAATCAAGTCTAAGAAATGAGCCCAAAATGTTTCCAAACCCTCTAAAAAGAGTGCATAACCATAAATCACAACCAAGAGGGTAGAATAATTATATTTTCAATTATATTTAATTCCTCTCATCCCATTGGTTGCCAAAAATTAGACACTTTTCCCAAAAATTTATTCAAAACACCTCACCGCCATAGGAAAAGTTGTTAATTTGAATTGTTTTAAAAAGGGGACATGACAAGTCCTCCCTCCCAAATATTGCTTGTCCTCAGACAATGAAGGTTTGGATGTTCAATAATCTCTACTCCTCCCCAAGTTGCATCCTCTAATGGTAATCCCTATGCTCTGTGATGTTTCTATTTCTCAATCTTCTTTCCCTTGTATCCAACACCTCCTCTAGTATTAAAACTAATTTCCCTTCATCATCAAGAGGTGGTAACTCTATAGATACCATGACTTGCTGTCAAATAACCTTCTTTAAGCAAGAAACATGAAAAACATTATGTATTTTGCTATTAGGTGGAAGCTCCAATTCATAAGCTACTTCTCCTATCTTTCTGATGATCTTATAGGGCCCATAAAACCTTGGCTTAAGCTTCTCTACCCCACTCCTCTTCAAGGTACTTTTCTTATATGGCTGCAACCTACCAAATACCAATTCTCCTATCTCAAAAACTCTTTCTGTTCTCTTTCTATCTGCATACAATTTTTGCTGATTTTGTGCATGTTGTAGATTATCCTTGAGAGACCTAAGTATGTTTTGGCTTTGCTCAATAAAATCATGTGTTGCGGGTACACTACTATCTAAAAGTAATAGATCAACAAAGGAAAGGGCATCATAACCATAGAGAGCATGGAAAGAAGGCATACCAATAGACATATGATGAGAGGTATTGTGACAATACTCCCCTAGATGCAACCATTTTACCCAGCCATGCTGCTGATTTGAAACATAGTTCCTCAAGTATCCCTCTATCCATTTATTAACTATTTCTGTTTGTCCATCTATTTGAGGATGATAGTTGGTACTAGGAGTGAGTTCTATCCCTATCAAATGAAAGAGTTCCTTCCAAAAAGAGCTAAGAAATCTACTATCTCTATCACTAACAATGTTCTTAGACAAGCCATGTAATCTAAAAATTTCTTTCAAGAACAATTATGCCACTTGTGATGCCTTGAAATCAGATGCAATAGGAAAGAAATGTGCATACTTGGTTAGCCTATCTATTACCATGTATATGCAATCCTTACCTTGAGCCTTAGGCAAACTAGTAATGAAGTCCATGGAAATACTTTCCCATTTTTGTTTAGGAATGGGAAGTGGTTGCAATAACTCTATTGGAAAAATCTGCTCACTCTTGTTTTGTTGGCATACCATGCATTCCTTAATGTGTTTGAGAGAATCCTCCTTCATACCCTTCCACACAAAATGCTCTCGGATCTGCCTATATGTTTTGAAATATCCTTGATGACCAGCCAATGGTGTTTCATGAAAGGCCCTCAATATCTTTTCCTTAATCTTTGATCTTGGCACAAAAAATATCCTATTCTTGTAATAGATCAACTCATCAATAACTTTGTATCTATTATCATCCACTAACTCATGCAATATATTAATGGAAAAGGAATCTTTAGCATACTCTAAATTTATGGAAACCTTCCAATCAGCAAAAATAGATGTTAAAGAACATAGAGTGGGCTTCCTTGAAAGGGCATCAACAACTACATTTTTCTTTCCTTTTACATACTCAATCTCAAAATCATAGGCTTGTAATTTACTCACCCATTTTTGTTGATGGTCATTCAAATCCCTTTGGTTTAAAAAGAAATTGAGGCTATTATGATCTGTCTTCACAACAAATCTCCCACATACCAAATATTGTCTGAATTTGTCAAGTGCATGCATGATAACTGGCATTTCCTTGTCATAGATGGAATACCCTCTTTCTAGTTGATTCAATTTTCTGCTCTCAAATGCTATTGGATGTCCCTTTTGAGTTAGGACAGCTCCTATACCTTCTTCAGAAGAATCACATTCAACAACAAAAGGTAAGGAGAAATCTGGAATTGCAAGTATGGGGCATGAACTCATCACCTCCTTAAGTTTATCAAATGTTTTCTGTGCAATTTCTATCCATACAAAGGCTCCTTTCTTAGTCAAATCAGTCAAAGGGGCAACAAGCTAAGAAAATCCTTTGACAAACCTTCTACAGTAGCTACACAACCCAACGAACCCTCTCAACTGTGTAAGACTTGTGGGTGGTGGCCAATCCAAAATTGCTTGAATCTTTTTGTTGATCAACCTCTACTCCCTTGCAACTTATAACATGTCCCAAGTATAGAATCTCAGTCAAACCAAACTCACATTTGGATGATTTTGCATAGAATGATTTCTACTCCAAGATGCTCAAAATAGTATATATATGCTCTAGATGCTCTTTCCATGTTTTACTATAAATCAAAATATCATCAAAGAACACCAAAACAAATTTGTGAAGATGCTTGTTGAATACCTTATTCATACAAGATTGGAATGTTTCTGGTGCATTACTAAGACCTAAGGGCATAACAAGAAATTCAAAGTGCCCATAGTGACATCTAAAAGCAATCTTTTCCACATCTTCCTTCCTCATGTGAATCTGATGGTAACCTGATCTCAAGTCAATTTTTGAAAAGTATAATGCACCATGTAACTCATCAATGAGCTCATCTATACGAGGTATGGGATACCTAATTTTTATGGTCTTCTTGTTTAGGGCCCTATAATCTATACACATTCTCATTACACCATCCTTTTTCTTCACAAGTACCACAGAAGATGCAAATGGGCTAGAGCTAGGCCTTATGAGTCCCATGTCCAAGAGTTCCTTAATAGTCTTTTCTATTTCCTCTTTATAACCTCTTGGATGGTGGTATGGAGTAGTTATAATAGGTTTTTCACCTTGTTCTAATTCTATAACATGCTCAAATCCCCTATCTAGTGGTAATCCTGGGGGCAAATCATTGAAAACTAGACTATGCTTATCAAGAATTTTTTGAATTTCAAAATGGGAATTACCTTGTCCCTTGGAAGAGTTCGTGGGATGGATTATGATTCTTGCTGCCCATGCTACTTGTCCTCTTCGAAAGGTCCTCTCTATCCTCTTTGTAGTGACCACCCTGGGTGCTCCATTTGATAAGCCCCTTAATAGGACTTCTTTCCCATTGGACTAGAACTTGAACTCCATTGTTTGATGGTTCATGTAATAGACCCCAATAGAGTGTAACCATTGAACACCCAATACAATATTTGTTTCTCCAATTCCAACAACATAGAAGTCATCACAAAGCTCATAGTCTCCCAAAGTCATCTTGAGTTGCTTTACCACACGTGTGCAAGGCATAGTGAATCCATTGGCTACAGTGACATTGAACCCTTCAAAATCTTCTACTTTAAGTCCTCTTTTTATGACAAACCCCTCATTTATAAAATTGTGAGTTGCCCCACTATCTAGTAGGAGTGTCATCCTCTGCCCTGCTAATACCCCTCGGATGCGGAAAGGATGATATCTTGGGACTCTTGATAATGCTGCCAAAGTGCCACCCTTGCTGATTTCTTTTTCTTTCTCTTCTTCTTCTACTTCCTTAGTGTCATGAAATTCCTCATTCTCATCTGAATTAGATTCTAAAGCAACCTCAATATATTGCACTTGACCTTTTCCCAAACACCTATGTCCTAGAACCCATGGCTCCCTACAAGTGAAACAAAGCTTTTTCCTTCGAAGTTCACTCTTAGTCTCTTCATCTCCCTTCTTGTTTGCTGTATTTGTCACATTCTTTGATGGTGGTGGTGGAAAATTCTTTTTTTGAAAATTTCCCTTATGTTGCCAAAGATTTGGAGGCTTTTGATTTGTCACTGGTTTCTTAGTCATGGAAGTTTCAAGCTACAAACTTCTTTTGATAGCTTCTTGTAAAGTTGAGGGTAAGAAAGCCTTAACCAAGCCCTTAATTGGATCTTCAAGACCATCAAGGAAAAGATAAATGATTCTCTTTTTAGTTATATCAGGTACCATAACAGCCACCTTTTGAAATTCTTCTACATACTCATTAACTGATTTGGTTTGTCTCAACTTTGACAATTCTTTAAAATACTCTTCCTCATCCTTGAGATCAAACCTATCTATCACTCTTTGACTAAACTCATCAAAAGTAGTTACCTGACCATGGCCTTGAGTAGTCATTCCATGATACCACCAATCATAAGCTACATCTTCCAAGTTTAGTGTTGCAAACTAAACAACATCATGCTCCTTCATAGGATTAAGAGTGAAGAAGGTTTGTAACTTTTGTAACCATGATCTAGCAGAAATTTTGCTTGTTCCATCAAAGGTAGGGGCTATGAATTTGCTTATTTTATTTTTGAGTTCTCTTCCACTTATTTCCTACTCTCTCCTATACTCTTTCTTGGGCCACAAATTATTCATCATGTCCACATATTCTCTGAAAGGAACTGCACCCTTAAAGTCATCATCCAAGCCATTATAAGTGGCCCTCAATGCAACCAGATTTTTGGTCACCTCTTCCATAGGATTAATAGTTGCATTTGATGCTAGTGTCTCATCTGTAGGTAAGAATATACTTTTTTCTAATTTATAGGGTGTAGTTTTCAAACCTTTTGGCCCTCTGAAGTGCTTCCTCTCTCATTAGTAGACCCTACTCCTGGAAGTTTTTCTGTCAATAACCATAGGGCTTCTCTAGTCTCAGCCAAACTATCTGTAGTTTTCTTTTGGTTATTTTGGAGTTCTAAGAAATTTTTTTTATGCATCTCCTCTGGGTCAGCCATTATTACCTTTTCTTTAGATTTTATATTTTTATCCTCAACCAAAGAGCTGTACAAAATCTCCTTGTTCTTCTATCGCTGCAAATACCTTTTTTCTCGTTCACTTGGTTGCATGTAAAATGGTATAAACCCTCAAGCTGGCAAGATATTTGCTCTGATACCACTATAATTTCCTCTTACTATTTTTTACATCAGATTTGTTATTCCTTTTTATTTTTAATGCAATACAGCAAAATTTCCACCAAATGAAGATTTCTTTGAAAAACCGCCAAATCGGGTATACCCGAAACAATGCCAGAAGTAACACAACTTTAGATATTATTCATAAATCTGAGAATAAATATTTCCAAAAAAATTTCAGCATCATAACAGCCTATAAAATGACACTTCTAGATTTGCAAAATATTTTTACAAAATATCTCCAAAAATGGAGTTCAATACAAAGCTCAACGGGCTCCAAAACAACACAAAAATAGCTCGGGAACACCAAAATCACTATCAAACTCAAATAGAAAAAGAATCACGACCCAAAACACTTATTCCACTCTATTTTAATATAAAAATGGCTACAATACAACAGCAAACCAAACTGATACATAAAACTTAACTGAAAACACAAACCCTTGTTGAAACACACTTGCGAACACCCCCAAAACACACACAAATCTGTACTGTTTGGCACAGAGGCAAACTCTACATGAGCTTGCACATGGAAGAGCCTCAAAATCCTTTCATTATCCTTCCTAGAAACCTACAAACTCCTATTTTTGGGTCTCCTTCTCCACAGGTTTAGCAGCCTCTAAAGAACAACAAAGCAATGAGCAAAAATCAAGTCCAAGAAATGAGCCCAAAATGTTTCCAAACCCTCTAAAAAGAGTGCATAACCATAAATCATGACAAAGAGGTTAGAATAATTATATTTTCAATGATATTTAATTCCTCTCATCCCTTTGTTTGCCAAAAATTAGACACTTTTCCCAAAAATTTATTTAAAACACCTTACCACAATAGGAAAAGTTGTTAATTTGAATTGTTTTAAAAAGGGGACATGACAGAGGGATAATAGGAATGCTTGTTGCAAACATAGGTAAAGATGGAGGATTAAATGAGGAAGAGGGATTTCCCCCATGACTAATGGTTGTAGGAATGACTTTTTGAGTTGATGTAGCCATGATGTTTGAGGTTAAAGTAGGGACACTAGTCATAGGAGTAGTCAAATGAATAGAAGGATTGACTTGTGTTGAAGGTTGTGAATAACCTAGGGTTTTAGAACAAGTCTTTATAGGTAGGACATTAGAGTCAACAATATGAGAAATGTCATGCAATATATCAATTCCATTCTTATCACTTGGAATCATGCACTTAAAGCATTCAATTGAAGAGCTTCACTATTATAGTATTCATGGGACATCCATTGTTGAAATATATCAAATTGATTATCCAATTTTGAAAGTTGATCTATGGAAACTCTAGTCAAAGCTTCTTCTTCATCATGGGATTCATCGATTGGATAGATAGGGACATGATTAGGATGGGAAGGATTAGCTTTATCCTCATTAAATAAGTCACCCAAATTAGGCTCGATCTCCTTGGTAATTAAACCTTGGGAAGCCTTAATTCTTATGCTTTGTCTAATGGAGATAGTATAGGTAGGACTAATGGTAGTAAAACTCATGCAATAGAGGGAAATTTTGAAATTTTGAATTATAGGAACAAAGTTTAAAAAATTGAATAATGCAAAATTTGAGAAAATAATGATTAAATAATTTGAACTTTCTTGAAAGAGGAAAATGATACAATTTCCAAAAATAATGAATGAAAATTAATTGGGAGTTTAAAATTAGGGCCAAGGGGATACCACTTAATCTTAAAATCGACAAATTCAGAAATTTTTAAAATCAGGGCAGATTATAATTAAGCACTTAATTTTAAAAAAAAGTTTGAAATTTGAAATTTTGAATTTTGAAGGTATTTTTTATTTTACAGGAATCAAAAGTTGACAAAATTAGCCAATCTTCTGGATTTAAGCTATTAAATACAGTCATAAAAGTCTCCCAAAATTTTTAGAAAAAAGTCAGAGATAGTGTTCAAAGTGCACACGGTCCAACCAACTTTTTTCAAAATTTTCAAGGATAAAAGTTACGCTGATTTGAAAACTAACTCCAAAGATTTGGTGGATTTTATGATCTCTAGATAGACGAAATCAAGGTTTGAATGTGAAAATAGTACCCTATTAGGGTTTTTTAAAAATGAGGAATTGAATTGCAAATTTGAAAAAGGTCAAACCTAATGGATAGGGACACATTGAAAAATGTTTGTAAAAATGAAATTGATTTAAATTGATTGAATTTTCACAAAATCCAATTAAATTTGAAAATTAGGGTTTTAAGACCTAACCACTTAATTTTTGAAATTTTGAATTTTGAAAAAGGAGGGAAATTGAAAATTTGAATTTTAGGAAAGGATAATTCTGAAAACAGTCACAAATCTAAAAATTAAATTGAAATTCAATTTTTGCATAAGTTCAAGATGATTTTTGAAAATTAGGGTCTTGACAATTAATCTGTTAATTTTGTGAATTTTATTTGCAAATTGAACAAGACAATGAAGAAATTGAATTTGACAAATTATGCAATTTTTAGATCTAAGACAAGAGCAAGAAATTTTTACAAAGCACAAGTCCATCTAAATTTTAAAAACTAGGGTTTTGAATGAATTAACCACTAAGGTTGCAGAAAAATTAAACATATAAATGAAAAATATGAAATGATTTTCAACATAAAGCATGCAAGATGTCGAGTTCACCAAAATGTAATGTGGGGAAAAGTGAATGATGGAGAGATGAAGATGAAATATTTTCTTACCTCCAAGGAGAGATGGAAGTTTCACTATAGATTTACCTTCAATCACCTTACACACATTACATTTAAAAGAGGGGGGAAATTCACAAGATCCAATCTTTGACAAGAGAGATTGAATACTAAATGAATTGATAATGAGATAGAAAATGACAAGCTAACCCCTCTTTTAGAATTGAAAATGATTGAATTATGTGTTTTGAGACCAAGTGTAAAACTAGCAAAGAATGAATTATAACTCGAGATAGAAGTGTCAGAAGAAGTTGTGCACTTGGATCTATTTATAACATGTCGAGATGAAGCTACCCTACAAATTTGGGGAAAATTTGCCAAGACTGTGTTGAAAGTGCACACGGTCGTTTGAACAATCCACCAAACAAAAAGGGTTTTTCTACCTCTATAAATGGAGTCCAAATTTGCAAATACAGCTGCACACTTGCAACCTACACAAGAAAAAGGGAGGAAAAGTGGTTGGGATTGGGGGTTTCCCTTCACGTCAAACCCCAGTTTTGGAATTAATCAAATGATGAAAGAAAATACTTGCAAGTAAATCTAAATGAAAGACTGAAATGTAATTCACCTCAAGGGAGGTTGTAGATAGTATTGCTTGAATGTAATTGAATGTTGAAAGGGATCTCCTCTTCAATAGTTGAGCCCTTGAATTGAATGCAACACCTATCCTTGAAGGGAGATTTGAGAGTGTTGAATGCTTGAAAGGAATGCTTGAATGCTTGACTTCTTGAACTTCTAACTTATGCAAACTTTCACCTTATCCAACTTATGCAAATCAGAGGGAAAATGTGAAATATATATTAGTCCATTAGGGTTAATAGGTGGTGCAAGAGCACCCTTCAAAGGGCTCCCACCATTTTCTTTTGATTGTGTTCATGCTTCTTTATGAAGCCTTTGTATATAAAATAAAGAGCCACGTGCTCATTGGTCCTAGTTAGGGTCCTAGTTGAGGTCTTAGGGTCATAAGTCAAGATTGAGATTTTATTGAAAATAGAGGGTATGTGTGTTTTTGAGGTGTTTAGGGGTCCTCCATAGCATTATGGTGTCCTTAGGTTAGCCCAATATGGGTCTAGGAGTCAAGAAAAGCAACATTGAGAAAGTTGCTCAAAAGTTGCAAAAGTTGTATGACAACTTTTAAAAGTTGTCAAGCAACTTTTCCACCTAGAGGTCAAAATCTTTAAGGTAGCATGGACAACCCTAATATGGGCACACAAAATAAGGAGAGGGAATTATAAGTAGTTGCAAACCCTAAGCTAATGGGTTGGATGTCAAATATTGTACGGCCCAAGCAAACTGACTTGACTGTGACTGTAATTTGTTGCCAGTCGGCACAAATGGAGTAAAGAAAGATCATTAATGGATTGATTTGCATGAAAAAATATGTGGAGTGTCTTATATGGTGTAAATAATTTCATTTTGAACATATAGATTAGGTTTTTGTTTGGCAAGTGTGGTGTGTTTGTAAATCTTTTGTAAATTGCTTCTCACTGTCCAATTTTGGACTGGTTTGTGTAAATGGATTTTTAACTCCATTCCCCATTGTGGAACCACCATGAAACCATGGAGAATGAGAGTGTAGACATTTTAATATAATTAAATGCAAGTAAGGCCCTTGAAAATGCAAGGTGGCCAATTAAAGACCCACTCCTAGGCGAGACTGGACAATGCTTGACTAGGAAGGGTTAAGTTCCAAAGGTCTTGGAGAGCAAGGAAGGTCAGAGGAGGAGGCACCCTTTGGAGGAATTGGAGAGGGGTGAGTGAAGAACCATTGGTGTGAAGGAGGAGCTTCCACCAATCCAAAAAAGGTGGCAAGAGCATCAAATCTACACTATGACCCAGACAGGCCTAAAAAACCTTCCTAAAAACCCTTGAAAACTTTAAAATCCACCTAAGGCAGTGTACGGACACTTGGAGGCCTAAAACCTGGAAAATCCTTGAGCCCTTTCCAAATGAATAGCAAGTCTTTTATGAAGTTTCACAAGAAAGTCCTTCATTTTCAAGTGGGAGCCCTAAAGGACCGAGTAGGAGGCCTAATTGGTCACAATCCTTGTAGCCCTATTTTTTGGGCAAAATTACCAAATTGTGAAATCGGTAAGAGGTAGGAAGCTTGAAACCTCTTGGGGGCACATGAGTGGGTGGAAAAACCATGTATTAGACCTGACCTATCCTTTCTAAGACCTAGGAAGGTGTGGAACAAGCGTAACCCTTATTAGCCTAAGTAAGGGTTTCTTGAGTCTCATGAGTAGGTGAGACCTTAGGAGTAGTTTTTCAACTTCTTGGTGGGTGGATTGGGCAAGGTCAGGGGATTCCAAAAGTAGGGGAAGTCCTAGAGACCCTAGGGTGTGGTTAGAGCACCTGGTGATCCAAGGAAATGATCCAAGAGCATAGTCTAAGCTAGTCTATCCCAAACCCCATCCCATCAGATTGGTATCAGAGCAAGCTAAAGATTTGGTGGACTATGTATGTCTCTATATACTGGTGAATTAGTAGGGGAGAGTAGAATGGTCACTAATGCAGAGCTGGCTACAGAGTTAGAAGATCAGAAGGAGAAGAATAGACTTCTTGAAGAAGCTATGAGTGAAATAAGGGATAAGCTGTAGGAAGTGGTGGATCAGAGGACACAAGGACCTTGGGGTGAAGACACCAAGGATAAAGGCAAGAAAACCATTGACATAGATGAAATTATACCTGAACTAGATCCCTTGTTCAATGAAGAACCTTTTGTAGAGGCTATTAAGGGTTTGAACACCAAAGATTTTGAAGGATTGCCACATTTTAGTGGAAGGATGGACATTGACACTGTCATGGAATGGATTGAAGGCATGGAAAACCACTTTGAGTGTGAGGGAGCGATAGAGGCTCAAAAGGTTAAGGTTGCCAAATCAAGATTAAGGGGAGCGACTTTAACATGGTTGAAGTATCTGCACGAAGAGAGAGTTAGCATTGGGAAGCTACCTATTGCCAATTGGAAGGCCATGGTGAGTAAGATCAAGGAGAACTACTTACAAGAGGATTATGAAGTCCAACTTCATAAGAAGAGATAGGGATTGAAGCAAAAAGACCTTGATGTGACCTCCTACACTGAAGAATTTCAAAAGCTTTGTCTTAGATCCAAAGTCCAAGAAGATGAATCTATTAAGGTGGCTAGGTATCTGAGCAGCCTAAAGTGGAACATTCAAGAGGAGATAAGCCTATGGAATCCTACTACTATTCAAAAATTTCATCAGCTTGCTATCAAGGTGGAAGAGAGGAACAAAAGGAAAGGAGACTCTAATAACAGGGGTAGAGGTAGAGGTAGAGAATAAATGAGTCACTGAGGTGGTTACCAAAGCAAGGCAAATGAGTAGAGGAACCAAGGAGAAGCCAAGTTGACTAAACATGGTAGTGAAACCAATCTTAGAGGGGGCCATTCTAGAGGAAGAGGTGCACAAGGTGGTCCAAGTAGGGGTAGAGGTACTGGTAAGGGTAACTCTTACTTTGCAACTATGAAATGTTACAATTGTGGACAATTGGGACACCTAAAATATAGATGCCCTGACAAGCCTACCTCATCAAACAGTGGAAAGAGCGTTGCTTATGCACATGAAGACTCTTCAAGCAGCAAGATACCTGAAGTGGACCATATTGAATCAGAGATTGGAGAAAATCTAATGTTCAATAAGGTTTTGATAAGACAACCAGTCGAGAATGAACCTAAGCATAGGAGAGCATTGTTTAGGGTGAGATGTAAGATTCTTGGTAAAGTTTGCAAGGTGATAGTTGATTCAGGGTCAACTGATAACACAATATCAGAGGAGGCAACCAAGAAGTTGAAACTCACAAGGATACCCCACACTAACCCATATAGGGTGACATGGTTGAATCATGAGCAGAGTGTGCTAGTCAATGAATAGACTTGGGTAGAGTTTTCTATTGGGGGATACAAGGATAAGATCCTTTGTGATGTATTACCCATGGATGCCTATCACATATTACTAAGTAGACCCTGGAAATTTGATAGGAAGGTGATCTATGATGGAGAGGAGAACTCCATTTCCTTCAAGAAGGACAACAAGACTTTTAAGATTCAGTCTTTGACAGAGAATGAAGAGGGAACTTCAAGAACACCTAGTGTCTTATTGGCTACTGGTAAAGAGTTCTTACACTTGATACATGAGGAGGAGATAGTGAAGTTTGTCATCTTTGTGAAGCCAAAGGAGGAAGAAGACAAGTTGCAGGCAGAGGTACCCAAGGAGGTGAAACAAATATTGCAAGAGTATAAGGACATAGTGAGTGATGGAGCACCTACAACACTCCCACCAAGAAGGTCTATAAGCCATCAAATAGACTTTTTTCCTAGAGCATCCCTACCTAACAAAGCTGCATATAAGCTCACACCTGACCAAAACAAGGAGGTAGCAAGGCAAGTGCAGGAGTTATTGGAACAAGGATTGATCAAGAAGAGCATCAACCCATGTGCAATCCCAGTAGTGCTAGCATCAAAGAAGGGAGGCAAGTGGAGACTTTTCACTGATTCAAGGGCAATCAATAGGATCACCATAAGGTATAGGTTTCCTATTCCTAGAATAGAGGATTTGATGGACTATCTAGGAGGTGCTATGTATTTTACTATGTTGGACCTTAAAAGTGGTTATCACCAGATTATAATTAAGGAGGGAGATGAGTGGAAGACTGCTTTCAAGACCACAGAAGAATTGTATGAATGGCTTGTGATGCAATTTGGACTCACCAATGCCCCAAGCACCTTCATGAGATTGATGAATGAGGTTTTGAAAGACTTCACAGGTAGGTTTGTGGTGGTGTACCTAGATGACATTCTCATCTATAGCAGAACCAAAGAGGAGCACCTTGAGCATTTGAGGTTAGTCTTAGAGAGGTTGCATGAGGAGAAGTTATCCATCAACCTAGAGAAGTGTGACTTCTTGAAGCAAGAGCTGGTCTACTTATGATTTGTGGTGTCTAAAGGAACCTTGAAGATGGATCCAAGCAAAGTGGGGGAAATCTTGAATTGGCCTGCACCTAGAACAGGGACTGAAGTTAGGAGTTTCCATGGTTTAGCCCAATTCTATAGGAAGCTTGTGAGGAACTCTAGTGGCATATGTGCACCAGTCCTTGACACCATAAAAGGAGGCCTTAAAACTAAGTTTAAATGGACTGAGCAGGCTAACAAAGTATTTCAATTATTGAAGCAAGAAGTAGCCACAAAACCTATCCTTCTCCTACCTACTTTTGATAAGCTATTCACATTGGAGTATGATGCAAGTGGAATTGTAGTAGGGGGTGTATTGAGTCAAGAGGGAAGACCTATGGCATTTTTCAATGAGAAGCTTAATGAAGAAAAGAAGAAGTGCTTAGCCTATGACCTAGAGTTGTATGCATTAGTGTAGTCTCTAAAAAAATGGAGGCATTACCTACTTCCAAAGGAATTTGTGGTGTTCACAGACAACTAGGATTTGAGTTACATTTACACTCAAGAGAAGCTTAGCAAAAGACATCTGAAATGGATTACAACTCAACAAGGTGGCAGATGCTTTAAGCAGGAAGTTGTTGATAATTCAAGAACTATAGTTACAGAGCATAGGAATAGAAGGTTTCAAGGACCTCTATGAAGGAGATGAATACTTCTCATTAGCTTACAAGGTTTGCAAGGAGTTTGAGAACCATTTCCATGGTGAGTATGCAAATTACACTCTCCAAAATGGTCTCTTGTTCAAAGCTAATCAGTTGTGTGTGCTAAGAGGATCCCTGATGGAAAACCTCATCTAAGAGAAACACAATGGTAGTTTAAGTGGACACTTTGGAGTCAACAAAACCTTGGATTTAGTACAGAGGTACTACTATTGGCCAAAGTTGCCAAGAGATGTGAAGAGGTATGTAGAGCAATGTGGTGTGTGTCAAAGAGCAAAAGGAGGATCAAGCAATGTTGGTCTCTATCAACCATTACCAGTCCCAAATAGGCCTTGGGAATGTGTAAGTATGGACTTTGTAGTAGGACTTCCCAAGACAAAGATAGGTATGGACAACATTAATGTGGTAGTAGATAGATTTTCCAAGATGAGCCATTTCATTCCATGTAAAACTACACATGATGCTAGCTATGTTGCACATCTCTTCTTTAAGGAGATTGTTAGGATTCATGGAATCCCTTTAAGCATTGTTTCAAATAGGGACAACAAGTTCATGGGCCATTTTTGGCAAAGATTATGGAGGAGACTTGGAACTAACTTGTCATTTAGCTCAGCTTACCATCCACAAACTGATGGTCAAACTAAAGTCATTAATAGGGTGTTAGGCAATTTGTTGAGGTGTCTAAATAAGGAATATGGATAGACATGGGATCTAATAATTCCTCAAGTAGAGTATGCATATAATGACAGTGTGAATAGGATCACTAGAAAGAGTCCTTTTGAGGTTGTCTATGGTAGACATCCAAGAGGAGTGTGTGAACTCAGGGAAATTGGTTCAATGGAGATGAAGAGTGGACAAGCAGAGGACTTCACTCAAACCATCAAGGAAGTCCAAGAGTAGGTTAAGAAAGCCATCCTTGAATCCACTCAAAAATTGAAGGCCGAAATGGATGAGAAAAGGAGAGAGGTTCAGTTCAAGGTGGGTGACTTTGTGATGGTCCATTTGAGCAAAGCTAGAATGCAAGGTGGTAAGCCTACTAAACTGCAAATAAAGAGGGTAGGACCTTGTATAACTCTGGCAAAATATGGTGAGAATTCCTATAAGGTTGAACTTCCTTCAAACTTAGCCATTTCACCAGTCTTCAATGTTGTTGATCTAATCATGTACAAGGGTGAGATAGAAGGGAAGACTGAGAACCAAGCCAAGGTACTCCAAGACTTAGATGTCAATGCCTTACCTCAAGTGAAGCAGCCTATAGCAGAGGAGATTCTGGAGTCAAGGATGAAGAAGTCTACTAGACACCAGGTCTACATGGAGCACTTAGTAAAGTGGGTAGATTAACCTATGTCTAAAGCTACTTGGGTGGAGGAGAGTAAGTTCAAGAAGATTGGCATTGATCTGGCTCTTCTCACTCCCCTAATTCCTTAGTTTGTTGCAGAGGGGGAGTATGGTGTATGAGAACCCTTCAAAGGGCCCCCACCATTTTCTTTTGATTGTGTTCATGCTTCTTTATGAATCCTTTGTATATAAAATAAAGAACCATGTGTTCATTGGTCCTAGTTAGGGTCCTAGATGAGGTCTTAGGGTCATAAGTCAAGATTGAAATTTTCTTGAAAATAGAGGGTATGTGTGTCTTTGAGGTGTTTAGGGTTCCTTCATCGCATGATGGTGTCCTTAGGCTAGCCCAATATGCATCTAGGAGTCAAGAAAAGAAACATTGAGAAAGTTGCTCAAAAGTTGCAAAAGTTGCATGACAACTTTTAAAAGTTGTCAAGCAACTTTTCCACCTAGAGGTCAAAATATTTAAGGTAGCATGGAAAACCCTAATATGGGCACATAGATTAAGGAGAGGGTAGTATAAGTAGTTTCAAACCATAATTTAATGGGTTGGATGTCAGATATTATACGGCCCAAGCAAATTGACTTGATTGTGACTGTAATTTGTTGCCAGTTGGCACAAATGGAGTAAAGAAAGATCATTAATAGATTGATTTGAATGAAAAACTATGTGGATTGTCTTCTATGGTGTAAATAATTTCATTTTGAACATATAGATTAGGTTTTTGTTTGGAAAGTGTGGTGTGTTTGTAAATCTTTTGTAAATTGCTTCTCACTGTCTAGTTTTGGACTGGTTTGTGTAAATGGATTGATAACTCCATTCCCCATTGTGGAACCACCACAAAACCATGGGGAATGAGAGTGAAGACCTTTTAATATAATTAAATTCAAGAAGGGCCCTTGAAAATGCAAGGTGGCCAATTAAAGACCCACTCCTAGGCGAGACTGGACAGTGCCCGGCTAGGAAGGGTTAAGTTGTAGAGGTCTTGGAGAGATAGGAAGGTCAGAGGAGGAGGCACCCTTTGGAGGAATTGAAGAGGGGTGAGTGAAGCACCATTTATGTGAAGGAGGAGCTTCCACCTATCCAAAAAAGGTGGTAAGAGCATCAAACCTACACCGTGACCTTGGCAGGCCTAAAAAACCCTCCTAAAAACCCTTGAAAACCTTACAATCCACCTAAGGCAGTGTACGGACACTTGGAGGCTTAAAACCTAGAAAATCCTTGAGCCCTTGCCAAATGAATAGTAGGACTTTTAGGAAGTTTCACAAGAAAGTGCTTCATTTTCAAGTGGGATCCCTAAAGGACCTCATAGGAGGCCTAATTGGTCACAATCCTTGTAGCCCTATTTTGTAGGCAAAATGACCAAATTGTGAAATTGGTAAGAAGTAGGAAGCTTGAAACCTCTTAGGGGCACATGAGTGGATTGAAAAACCATGTATTAGACCTGACATATCCTTGCTAAGACCTAGGAAGGTGTGGAACAAGCCTAACCCTTATTAGCCTAAGTAAGGGTTTCTTGAGTCTCATGAGTAGGTGAGACCTTAGGAGAAGTTTTTCAACTTGTTGGTGGGTGGATTGGGAAAGGTCAAGGGATTCGACAAAAAGGGGAAGTCCTAGAGACCCTAGGGTGTGGTTAGAGCACTTGGTGATCCAAGGAAAGGATCCAAGATCATAGTCTAAGCTAGTCTATCCCAAACCCCATCCCATCAATAGGCTGATTTTTTGTCATGGGCCAACATAGGGGAAGATTTCCCACTTTAACTGTAAAGTTCAATGCATTGTTTGAATAAAGGGGCCCCAAGATAGGACAGGGATAGGGGCATTGTGAGGACAGGGGTGCGATGCCCCTATCCTACCCTTAACTCAGGACATGAAGAAGGTTAAGGCAATTCAAAGGACATAAAAAGGTGAATTTTAAAGGGATGAGCAAGTCTCGAGTCTCTGATCAGGCTTGGGGATTCAATACACCAATGTGAAGACCCTAATGTGGTCAAAAATTTCAAGGGTCATAATTTTATGACACTAAAAGCATAATGTATTTGGTCATAGAAGTTTTGAGTGTAGGAGAAGTAAACCAGTGTCCTCAAATAGTTTTAAAGGTTTATCATTTAGTGTCAATGTTAAATGATATAATTGTCAAGTGTTTGGACACACTACAAAGCATTGTAAGCTCAAAAAAATCAATCAAAAGAAGTGAGCACTAGATTAGAAATCGATAGTAAAAACAAAACATGAAATTGTAGCAGATAAGAAGAAGGAAGCCAAATTGGTTTGGGTTGAGAAGGACAAGAAAAAAGTTGAATCAAGTCTGATTGTGCATACTGCCCTGCATGCAGAGAGAAGAAACTTGTGGGTTGTGGACAATGGATGTTCCAATCACATGGCCAATGAAAAAAGGAAATTTATTAATCTTGAAGATTGGAATGGAGGCTCAATAAGATTTGGAGACAGTTCCTCCATCAATATAAAAGGAAATGGTAATCTAAACATAGATGGAAAAATGAAGGCACGTGATGTATATTATATGGAAGGGTTAAAGCATAACTTACTAAGTGTGAGTCAAATGTGTGATAAAGGTTACAAATTTAGTTTTGGCTCTACTGGTTCACAGATAAGAAAATATAGTATTGGTCAGATTGTATCAAAAGGAAAGAGGACATATGTGTTATTATTTACTAAGTTGTCATTAGTTTTATGTCCAAAGTTATCCTATATACTCTAGTCGGTTAATAGTACCAAAATATTTAGTCGGTATGTACTAAGGCTGTCGGTTACAAAAGAAAGGCTAGTCACCAAGATGAGTTATACCAAGCTTTCTACCAGGTAAAGTTCCTATGTCTACCGAGCAGCAAAGAAGGTATACCGAGTTAATCTAAACCAAGTGGAAACATGTTACCAGATTCAATGAACCTGGACACATATTTGGAATCGTGTTACAAGATTCGAGAATAGGGAACCGTTATTACATAAGGAATTGTAGTTAAAGATTTTGTATGATTTTGAGGAAGTTTATCCAATGAAATAATTTCTATGTTTATTCATTTGATAAAACATGTTTGTATGATCGATGTATGAAAAAGATCACCATCTCAAAGATCTATTTATTTAGAGTGATTTGAGTATCTAATATAGAGAGGGAAGATTGATGAATTGATGATTTGAAAATGAAAATCATGAGAGAAGATAAGATGTGAAGAGTGACAGAGATATTCAGAGGTCACCGAGAAGGTTTTTCAGAAAATAGCTTAAGGGACAAAGTATACAGAAGAGGTCACCGAGTTGATTTATCAATTACCGAGGTATGCTATGAGCATGGTAATTTCATATTGAGAACATAGAGTCTGCTATAACATTTCAGATGTAAAGTTGCAGATATTTTGTAAAGATTTTGATTGAATTATTTTGAGTTGTGTTAGAAACCTTTAATAGGGTAAAAAACTCTAACAAAGTCTATAAATTGTAAAGCCTTTAACTAGGTATAGGATTTTGTAAAAGTGTTTGTAAAATCCTTTAGCAAGGTAGATCTAAAGATCTTGATACTCCTAACAGGGTAAGCTATCAGAAATATCTAAACATGTAGCTCTAACCGAGCAACCTTTATTATTGCAATAGTGAAGTTGTGGGTGCCATCCCCACTACAGTTTTTCTCTCTAACAAAGAGTTTCTGCATAACCAAAATATTTGTGCTATGGAGTGAAATGTGTATGGATGTTATTTCTATGACTATGTTGTAGCTTTATATATTATGAGATCAGCTATACACAGTTTATGTTTATTAGTAAGATTGTTTTTGAAGAAAAAGTTTTGAAGTACTGATTCACCCCTCCCCTCTCAGTACATTAGCTTTCCTAGTTGGACCTAACAATTGGTATCAGAGCTCTACTCTTGGAAAAGGGTTTTACAGCCTAAAGAGAAAGATCCTATCAATGGAAGGCTATAAACAATCATGCAAAATTGTGAATCTCCAAGAAGAATTGGATCATGTTAATCAAGTGATTGCAGACATGCAGAGACAAATGCAAAAATCACTAAAAGTCAGAAGAAGATTGTCTGATGATTTATAGGACTCACAAGAGCAGGTGGGACAAATTGAGACATCATCTAAGAACAACATATCAGAAGAGTTTGAAGAAATGATTATAGAATTGAAAGAAAAGAACAAAGCAGTAAATGATCAGCTAAAAGCAATGAAAAGGGAACATGAGTACTTTAGCACATAGATTACCAAAAATCTTGATGCATTGAGAACAACTGAAGACAACATAAGAGATTTAGAAAGAGAAAAACAATAGCTAGAAGCATTGGTGTTTGAAAAGAATGATGAAATCACAAGGCTGATAGGAATTCAACATAATTTGTCTGATCAATTGGGTTATGCACATCATGAAGCAAATCTAAAAGAAAATGAGAATCAAGCATTGAAACTTGAATTATAAAGATTGACTGATGAACTTGAAGTAGAAAAGAAGTTAAAAGAAACACTGAAGAAAAGTTATGAAGTGTCAAGAATATTGGATGAGCAACTAAACATAAGATCACCCAACAAATCTATCGGAATCGGTTACAAAAGGAATAACTCTACCAACAAAGGAATCAACACCACCGAGAAAGGAGAATCATCAAAGAAGGCTGAAAACAAAGACAAGATGAAAGGCAAGAAGCCTATTTGTAATTATTGTGGAAAACAAGGACAAACTGCCAACATGTGCTAAATCAGAAAAGGTAAGAAACCGAATGTCACTAGGTCTGATGGTTATTGTTACAATTGGAATAAGTATGGTCACACATCTAAACAATGTAGGAAAAAGTTTGTTAACAATTATCAGAAGGCAAAATTCAAGGGGTTTTGCAAAAACTGCAATAGATATGGACATAATACTGAGAAGTGTTGCTTTAAGTAGAAAACTATATATGGTCTTCATACCGAGAAAATACTAGAAGCTACCGAACTCACACAGATCTTAACCAACAATATACTATAGTACCATGTGATTACAATACAAGGATATGGTGTGAATGCTGTGGAAAGTATGGACATATAAGTGCCAACTGTATGATAAGTTTTGGAATGAACAACCAGAGATCATGGAGAAATCCTGGAATGGCATGCTTTCATTGTCATAAAGTTGGACACTTGGATAAAGATTGCAGAGATCAACCCAGAGGAGATACTGAAGAGATAAGAAGCAAATTATAGAAAATTTGGAAAAAGAAGGAAAATGGGTCAACCAATGAAGAAAGAACCTTACCTACCAAGTTAGGTGCATCTACTTCAAATTAATCATAAAGGTATGAAAGGACTATGTTTTCACAAGGTTAGATCCTAACAGTTCCTATTTAATCACGAACACAATTCGAAAATCTGCATACCTAAGATGCAATAACTTTTTTTAATACAATCTAGTCTTTTGAAATACTAGAGAAGTCGGTAAATGCAGTAAACCTGTCTAGTCGGTAAAAGCATATAAGGAAGTTAGTCGGTTTAATGGAACCAAGTGCATTTAATGCTTATCTTACCTAACTACATGAAGCCCGATAAGGTAAAGGGTGTATTAAAGTTCTTTGTGCGGTCATTTTACACTTACCAGTTTTCAAAGAGAAGAGCTAAGCGAATCAAAGACAATCAAACATTTCCAGAGTGAATTCAAGGTAATTTCACACAATCTTAAATGCATTTTCAAGCAAGTTAACCAATCAATATCAGTTTTGAATGTTTGCATTATATTTACTAAGTCAAAAGCATTTTCTGGTTAGTTGAAACCCTAAGCTATTTTGTTAGTAGAAATCCAAGTTTGAAATGGCTCCCGAGATGTAGAAACCTATTGTAGTTGAGACTATTGAGAAGCCCTCACTAAAGTATTCCTTACCTCCCAATGTGGCATCTGAACCCGATGAAAAAACTGCATTTTCTCTTATTTCGGATAGGGTTCTATTGGTTGAAGATGTCATATTTTATACTAAGTGTCATGTTGAAGAGCTAGGTCATACCAAAATTAAGGACATGTATGATGAATTATGCACTGATGGAATCCTGGATAGTAAGTATGAGCATATGAAAGATAAGGGATTGACCGAAGCCCTAACCTATCCTTGAGTTTTCAAACCCCAATGGGTCAAATTTATCTTGAGCAGAGTGCATGACAACTTTATGTGGTTAGAGGATCAACCATTCAAGATCACGAAGGAGATTGTTCACATAATAACCGGATACCCTATATACAACCATGCCCAAGCATAGAAGATGATTTCACAGAAGGAATTGATAACTTTAACCAGAGTTGAGTTTGGTTGCAGAGGTCTTAAGTTGGATAATGTAAGAGATGCAGAGCTAAATTTTGCAATTAGAGTCATTGGTTATTGTTTCTTCCAATCAACAAGAGAAAATAGTATACCATGTGTAGCTGTAGATTTGGCCTATAAGATTGTGAAAAAGGGTATGAAAGTCGATTTACGTGAAGTATTGTTGAAGAATCTTTTTGAAAATCTCAACACAATAAGGAAACCTAAGAAGAATAACACTGCTAACACACTAAAGTTTGGGTCACTCTTAGTGTGTATGTTCTTCTATTTTCAGAAGTTCTTTCCTTCAGTCGATAACATCATTTGGGAATTACACTAACCAATCACCCATCAAATAAATGACTTTATCAATCAGCTAGGTGATAACTTCAATGAGATAATGGATGATTACTTTAACAAATTTCAGCAAAAGATGCATAACAGGTATAGGATCCCACCTTAGTTAGTGGAAAAATATAAGGATGCTATATATTTTGAAGTGGACACCGACTACTGTTATGTCAATATAGTAGAACCCAAAACTCAATCTTTACCACCTATGGGTTATGAGATTGATTTTGATATTACTCAACAACAGATAGATGCCTTTTTGGCACTTCCAAGGCAGTCGATCGAGATCAGGTATGGTACCTATGAAGAGGTAAAAGAGAAAGTAAAAATGAGTATTGTGGTACCAAAGGCTACTAGGAAAGCCACTAAAATGATCAAAGTTTTAGCTGAGAAATTTGGAGAAGGTTCTACCTCCACACCTACTAAGCCAGTAGGTAGAAAAAATGATCAAGTTACAATTGAGGAAGAATCTGAAGCTCAAGAAGCCGCAATTACACTAAGCACCGAATTTCCAAAGGGAAAAATCTTGAAAAGAAAGAAATAGGATACTACTAAGGTATCACCGACTCCTCCAGTTAAGCGACCTAACACTAGATCATCTGCAGTGTCACCCGGTAAGAGGTAGAAAAATGTTGAATTGCCTAAAGTTACAAAGACTTATAGAAAGTAGACCAGAAGACTCATTTTGAATAAGGAGTCAAGTGACACTGAATCTGAAGATCCAAATAAATTTTAGATTGTTAAAAGCACAAAGGAAGATGTACACATTATTGACAATTTTTGTGCAAAATTGAAACAATATGGAGGATTTGGATCATTTAGGTATGTAAAATATGACTCTCGAATAGAAGAAGAGAAGAGGCAAATAGAAGAGTCAGTAGTGTGTACACTTCTCAGATTCTGAGTAGTTCCATTGGAAGTAACTAATTTTCTTCCAAAAGCATTGTACTCTCATATTGACAATAGATGGAAATATGCTATGGACTTAGAGAAACAAGTAAGAGAAAGAGTTTTGGTACATCTCTTTCAAGACATGTCAGTAGATGATATAAGAAATCATTTGAAAAACTACCAGACAAATTTTCAAGTAAAGCAAAGGGCCTTGAAAATGATGAATGGTCTTTATCTTGAAGTAGAGAAGGAAACTAAAGAAAAATGGCAAGAAATTTTCAGAATTCAGACTGAAGAGACTCAAGGTGAAGTGGAAATAGTTGACATCACCGAGCAAGATCCTGCCTCAACTATTCAACTAGATGTGGATGTCATGGACATTGGGGCACAAGAAGAAGAGATGATAGAAGGAAATGCATATGCCAAACTGGTATCAAGTGAATCAATCTTGGAATAGGTTAAGTCCTATCCTTCGGTAACTCAACAAGTGTCAACCAAGAAACCTTAGGACACCAAACAAGGCAAAGAGGATCAAAAGGCTACACAAGATGAATCTTCCTCTTAGGCCACAGGTGAGCAAACTTCTCAAACACCCACAAACACTAAAATTGTTGCCATTGAGACCCCAAGCAAGGAAATGCCGAAGGATACATCAGAGGATACAAGAACCAACAAAAGTGTTGCTTCAACTGAGCAACAAACCAAGGAAGAACAAGCCTCCAAAGCCATTGTACTTGTTCAACCAGTGAAGGCATCATTATCCAAAGAGAAGAAAGCAAAGAAGCATAGTTTTAAGATAGATCTATCAAAGCCTATTGTGTTGCCAAATGTTGACATTTCAAAACTAAAAGGGCAAGCACTTATTGAATTCAGAGAGCTATGTAAAGCCAAAGTAGAACAAAAAAAATAGATAGCTATTCAGAAGTAGAACTGAGTACTTCATAAGGTCAAAGAATTATTGATAGACATGCTACCTAAAGCTATTGTGAATAAATATGCTGCCATCCATATGCAACTGGATGAACTACTCACTCAATTAGAAGCATCAGGAGTAGACGCATCATAATACCTTAGAAAATTAAAAGACCCAAAGCTTGTTGGATTCATTGCTGAGTTGTCCCCTCAACTCAAGCACATTATTTATTCATTCCAAAAGTTATGTACATTTTCATTCTTTATTAAAGATATCAAGCATAAGACCGAAGTCATTGAAAAAGAGATTACCGATCTCTCTAATACACTGACTACCAAGCCCAATTCTATTCAGTATTTTTATACAAAACTACAAACTCTTCTGGCTCAGCAGTTAGAACTTTAGAATGAAGAGCATAAAATAAGGATGGATATCATGACTCTTCAAACATTATTTATTCCCCATTTATCATCCGTTCAAGAGTAGATCAGCCGGGCTACCCAATTATCCACTCAACCAGAGGGAAGCACTTTAGATGGTTTGATTTCACTATTAGCTCATATTATAGCACAAAATTCTTTAATAGAAAGTGTCAAGGATGCCCTTACCAATCCTCTCAAAGATGCTCATACTAAGCATAAATCTATTTTTGACCAGTTGCCCCCACCTAATGGTAACTATTTTTTATGTTTGTCAAAAAGGGGGAGTGTACCGAGTATACAGAGTATCTTAGTGTATAGAGTTTATACTATCTACCAAGTGTACAGGTGACATTGACAGGGGGAGCATGGTACATCAGGAGCATGCAAATCAAGTTATGTACAACATACTGATAAGGGGAGTATGTACTTGAAGTATGTATTTGAACAAATGTATATACTATCATTTCAGTCAAATTTGGTAAGTATATAGATTTTGTGTTATGACTTTGAAAGGATTTTTGTCAAACATACCAAACTAATATCAAAAGAGGAGATTGTTATTATTTACTAAGTTGTCATTAGTTTTATGTCCAAAGTCATCCTATATACTCTAGTTTGTTAATACTACCAAAATATTCAGTCAGTATGTACTAAGGTTGTCGGTTACAGAAGAAAGGCTAGTCATTGAGATGAGTTATACCGAGCTGCCTACCGAGTAAAGTTCCTATGTCTACCGAGCAGCAAAGAAGGTATACCGAGTTAATCTGAACTAAGTGGAAACGTGTTACCATATTCAATGAGCCTGGACACATATGTGGAAACATGTTACAATATTCGAGAACAAGGAACCGTTATTACATAGGGAATTGCACTTAAAGATTTTGTATGATTTTGAGGAAGTTTATCCAATGAAATAATTTCTATGTTTATTCATTCGATAAAACATATTTGTATGATCGATGTATGAACAAGATCATCGCCTTAGAGATCTTTATATTCAGAGTAATTCGAGTATCTAATATAGAGAGGGAAGATTGATGAATTGATGATTTGAAAATGAAAATCATGAGAGAAGATAAGATGTGAAGAGTGACAAAGGTATTCAGAGGTCACCGAGAAGGTTTTTCAGAAAACAGCTTAAGGGACAAAGTATACAAAAGAGGTCACCGAGTTGATTTGTCAATTACTGACATATGCTATGAGCATGGTAATTTCATATTGAGCACATAGAGTCTGCTATAATATTTCAGATGTAAAGTTGCAAATATTTTGTAAAGATTTTGATTGAATTATTTTGAGTTGTGTTACAAACCTTTAATAGGGTAAAAGACTCTAACAAAGTCTATAAATTGTAAAGCCTTTAACCAGGTACAACATTTTGTAAAAGTGTTTGTAAAATCCTTTAGCAAGGTAGATCTAAAGATCTTGATACTCCTAACAGGGTAAGCTATCAGAAATAGCTAAACATGTAGCTCTAACTGAGCAACCTTTATTATTGCAGTAGTGAAGTTGTGGGTGCCATCCCCACCATAGTTTTTCTCTCTAACAAAGAGTTTCTACGTAACCAAAATATTTGTGTTATGGAGTGAAATGTGTATGGATGTTATTTCTATGATTATGTTGTAGCTTTATATATTATGAGATCAGCTATACACAATTTATGTTTATCAGTAAGATTGTTTTTGAAGAAAAAGTTTTGAAGTACTGATTCACCCCTCCCCTCTCAGTACATTAGCTTTCCTAGTTGGACCTAACAATATGGAAATGTGTACAATCTGAAGGAATACTATGAGTCCTAGTGCATGATGGGACAAGTGGATGAGAGTTGGATGAGGCACAGAGGATTAAGACATATAAAATTTGACAATTTGGTCAAAGTAAGAAAGAGAGCCTATGCAAGACACATACTGGAAATCATAAAACCAACAAGCACCTTTTGTGATGAATGTGTAAGAAAAAAATAGACTAAGGTGACCTTAAAGACTAAATAATTTAATACTTCAAGGCCACTTGAACTAGTGCACACTGATTTATGTGGACCAACTATAACAAGAGCACTAGCCCATGAAAGATACTTCATTCTCTTTATTGAAGAGTTTTCAAGAATGGCATGGGTTATTTTCCTACAAGACAAATATCAAGCATATGAAAGATTCAATATTTTCTAGAAGATGGTTGAGAGGGAAAGTGGATGCAAGCTGAAATACCTAAGATCTAATTGGGGTGGAGAGTTCACATCAAATGAGTTTGAAGACAATATTCAGCTCCAAGGATAACACAAAAAAATGGTGTGGTAGAAACAAAAGATAGGACAGTTAAGGAGATGGCAAGAACCATGCTAAATGAAGCAAACATATCGGATATATACTAGAAGGATGCAGTTCATACTGCTATATACACTTTGAACCGGGTTCAATTGAGAACAAACAGTAGGATGACACCTTATGAACTGTGGTATGATCAAAAGCCATCAATCAAGTATTTCAAAGTGTTTGGAAGTAAATACTTCATCAAAAGAGATCAGGATGGTTTAGTTAGCCTTTGATTCTAGGAGTGATGAAGGTATCTTCTTGGGTTACTCAACTCACAACAAGGCCTACAAATGCTACAACAAAGGGCTAAGAAGAGTCATTGAGATTATACATGGTAGAGTTGATGAAGATATACTTAAAGGAAGACAAGAAAGAGTAAACCGATATGATGACACCAGTGATGAAGAATAGTTTCAATCAAAAAGTGAACTATAAGAAGCATCCAACAAGTCCCCTAACCGGTATGTGCAGAAGAATCACTCGGAAGATCAAATTATAAGCAATAAGAATGATGGTGTGCAGACCTAAAGAAGACTTGATCAAAATAATGAACAAGTCAATTTCTACCTCATGACTGAAATGGAACCTAAGAAATTCAATGAGGCTAGCAATATTGAGAAGTGGATGTCTTCCATGGAAGAGGAATTGCAACAGATTGAGAAGAATAAGACTTGGGAATTAGCTCCTAGACTGATAGACAAGAATGTTATTGGCAAAAAATGGGTCGACTCGAATAAGATGAATGAAGAAGGTAAGATTATTAGGCATAAAGCTAGATTAGTGTGCAAAGCATACTCTCAAGTAGATGGAATAGATTTTGAAGGAACATTACCACCAATTTCTGGACTTGAGGCCATTAGAATGTGTGTAGCTTTTTCAACCTATAAGGGATAGAAGGTCTATCAAATGGATGTAAAATTTGCCTTCGTAAATGGTAATTTGGAAGAAGAAGTATACATGGAACAATCAAAACATTTCCTTCTACATGATGATGAAACTTTTGTGTGCTGATTGAAGAAAGCATTGTATGGCTTGAAGCGGGCCCCAAGAGCATGGTACTCAAGATTAGAAAATTATCTAAAGGAGCGGGGTTTTAGAAATAGAAGTGCAAACAACAATTTGTACATTAAAGAAGATGGAAACCACATGATTATTGTGATTATATATGTGGATGACATCATTTTTGGAGGTAACAAAGACACTTTGTGCAATGATGTTGCTAGTCAAATGTAGTCAAAGTTTGAGATGTCAATGCTTGTAGAGCTGACATATTTTCTTGGTTTGTAGATTTCACAACATGACAAGGGAATATTTATCTCTCAAACAAAGTAAGCCAAAGATATGTTGAAGAAGTTCCAAATGGAAGACAACAAATTGGTAAGTACCCCCATGGTGAACAGATGCACGTTGAACAAGGAAGATGAATTACCGATAGTGGATCAGACATTGTATAGATCCATGATTGATAGTTTTTTTTATCTTACCACTTCAAGACCAAATATAGTACAGTGAGTGTGCATGGTGGCAAGATTTCAAGAAGGACCTAAATAGTCACATATGAATGTAGTCAAAAGGATCTTCAGGTACTTGCAAGGAACACTCAATCATGGACTATGGTACCCTAAGAAAGGATAATTCATCTTGCAAGCCTACACTAATGCTAATTGGGCATGAAGCATTGATGACTGAAAGAGAACAAGTGGTGGTGCATTCTTCCTAGTTAATTGGTTGGTTTCATGGCATAGTAAAAAGCAAGATTCAATCTCCTTATCTACTATTAAAGTAGAATATATTGTTGTTGCTACATGGCATTCTCAGGTGCTATTGATGAAGAAGACCCTCAAGGAAATTTAGGTAGAGATGACTGATCCTATTTCTATCTGGAGTGACAACTCAAGTTTAATTAACATATCAAAGAAACAAATTATGCACTGAAGGATAAAGCACATTTCCATCAAATATCCTTTTCTCAAGGAGAAGGTTGAAGAGTAGGAAGTTAAGGTGGAATATATCCCATCAGGTGAGCAAGTGGTTGATATCTTCACCAAATCTCTATTGATAAGGACATTTGAGTATCTGAGACACAAGTTAGGAGTTGTCTTGACTGCATCATGCAGTTAAGTGTGTATGGAGATCTATGGTTCAGGGGGAGTTCACTACCACATCTTTTTGTTCTTGGACATATGGGTAGATCCGGTATAGATGTAACGTACTGGTTGTCTTGACATTGTGGAAAGTGTCCATTGGCTTTGGTTTCTAGTTTCTTTCAATGTCTACCCAATTTATACTTAATTAAAATCACAATTGGGATATCGGTTGAAAAGAACATTTTTCTTGTTGGTAACGCTACTATATCACAGGGGGAGATTGTCCTGATTGAGTATATGTAGAGGAACCAGTATGACAAGGATTGAGATTATATTTATAGTGGCAAATGAACTGGTTGAAAACACAAAGGGGGAGAATACACAGTCTAACTAGGGAGAATGAATCAGATGCAGAACTGAACCATATGAAGATATGCATTGGTGCTTTGTCATTGTTGTCAAAGAGGGAGAATGAACTAGTTGAAGAAGAAATCCAGAATGTGTTGATATCACTGCCAAAGCGGGAGATTGTTAGCATTGTATTATCATTGATGTCAACCAGTATGTATAACTTGTCACTGGTATGGATGGATACCGGTATGCAAGATGTATGCAAGGTGTAGGCAGGAGATGTTATTGGCATGGATTTTCATTGGTATGGAGGCAGGTAGGTAAGGCATGTTACCTGTATGCAGACATAAGTATTATCCACCTGCATGCAAACAAGGGACAACAAAAAGGAAAATGATCATCGGTATGCTTGGGGGTGTGTAGTCAACCGACAAGTATGACAACCAAGATGCATGTGGAGATTGATGTATAATAGATTGGAGATAGTTGAAGACTACAGACTACTTGTATAGGAAAGAGTAGTGTCAACTAGTAAACAAGGCTACCAATATGCAACAAAGTGTAGAAGAGATGTACACAGTGTCTCACCCTAGATACCTCTTGTTGGTAGGCAAGTTTGGTGCCCAGTAGTATAAGGAAGATACCTGTAGGATGTTTTGGTTAGTGATTGATCCTGAACTGACATAGTGATCTGAGGTGGATGTCGATGAAGATGTCATGTGGCTTCCATATGGCAAAGTAGATGACCTAACATGCAGAGGTCAGTGAATGAAAAGTTGGCGTATTGAAGGAGCTAGGTGTTAACAAGATTGAAATAGGTCGACATTAAATGATAAATGTAAAAATGGTAGATCTGATTCAGGGATATGTGTGGCTCGAGATGATCAACTAACTTGTGATCTAATCTCCTCAAACTATAAGCTCAACATTGTTTTGTCGAGTTGAAGAAGGTAGCAAAGGTATTTAATGGGTTCAACTGGATAAGATTTGATTGATAGACGAAATATTCTAGATGAATAAATCTTGTTGTAGAGGGTTTTATTTATTGTAGGTGCTCCATCCAAGACAAAGAGATCCAATTTGATACGTTTGAAGTTGGTGAAAGAAAACCCTAGACATAAAATATTTAAATATAGTATTTTGGCAGAAAAGACTTAAGTATATGTATATGTAGATTTAAGAGACGAGATGAAGATGCCACTTGCGACAGAGGAGTGCGCTTGAGAAAACAAAGTGATGATAAGACTAAGAAGAGTGTCACAACTGAGTATCTAAAGGAGAACTAGTTGTAAAGGTATAACCGATAAGAGGGTTTAGCGAAGGTTTAACCGGTAAGGTGAAAGTTACCAGTAAGCTGCAAAAGATTATAACAGTGTTTGAACCGGCAGTGTTCGAATTGATAGATAGTAGTATAAAGTGAAGGAGAAGAGGGTGAGTAGAGAATCAATGGTGGAAGAAGCAATGAATCAAAGTAGAGAAAACTGACAAAGAAGAGGCAGAGTGATAGAAAGAGGATTCTACAGGTAAGGCAGAGAAGGAGTGAAAGCAGTAGAGAGATCAGTTATAGGTGTTACATAACACATTTGTAACTAAGTGTTATCATTGTATTAAGCATTATTACATTGTATTTCACTGAGTTGGTGCTTGGTGTAGGGGTTGGTGCCCTAAATCATTGTAATAATTTTGTTTCTTTGTGAGGCTATATTGGAGTAGTAGACTCTAGCAACATTTCTCATTGAGGTTTTTCCCATATTGGGTTTTCCTCATACATCCGATGTTGTGTGATGTTTTTGTGTGTGTTATTGCATCTTGATCTATTCCTTGTCTAAACGGTATACTCACTTAGTGTTTGAACTGTTAATAGGTACACACACTTAAGTTTAAGAAGTCAAGATTATTGAAAACCATTGGTTCACCCCCCCTCTTAGTGGTATCTTATGTTCTACAACAATTATTTCATTCTAGTTATTGTGTCAAATATTTAACTTTAATGTATTATTGTATTTCACTACTAATAAATAAATAATCTATTTTAGTCAATAAATGAATTATTTACACATACAATCATTCTTTTATTTCACTTAATGTCTATTACTACATAATAGTCAATATGGCAAATCATTGTATTTATAACTAATTTTAATGTCAATACTAAGAAAAATCCAATCCACAATAGTCAATACCCTAGGTACTTATAGTTATAAGGATCTTTCTATCACTTCCAATTGATAATTGATGCATTATGATCATTGTGTCATTTGTATCAATTCATAGTCAATGCACCAACTATTTATGGTTACAAGAAATTTTCTATCACTACCAATTGATAATCACTACATTTGGTTAATGTGTTTGTTGTGTATATTTTTATTTAGTTTTATCTTACTATGAATTAATAACACGTGCATTGTATTCAATATACCATTTTTTTGTCTATATAATTATTCTTTATTATTACAACCAAGAAAATCCAGTATATTGTAGTCAGTTTCTAGGTGTCCATTGTTGTCAATTTCAACGTGTCAATATTTCATGTCACTACCATGAAAAATCCAATGCATTATAGTCAATCAACAATGTGGTTATAGTATAATATATTTGATATTATTGAAAATTGTCAATCAATTTATTGTAGTTAATGTGCCAATTCTTTATATTTATAGATTTTGTTTTATCTTTTTGATAATAAATAATATGTGCATTCTACTCAAAGTATCAACTATTTGTCTTTAGAAAAAAACTTTCTTCCTATAACTAGAAAAAAACTCCATGTTTAACTTTAATGTATTATTGTATTTCACTACTAATAAATAAATAATCTATTTTAGTCAATAAATGAATTATTTCTACATACAATCATTCTTTTATTTGACTACTAATGACTATTACCACATCATAACTTCGATATGGCGAATCATTTTATTTATAAGTATTTTTATGTCAATACTAAGAAAAATCCAATACACAATAGTCAATACCGTAGCTACTTATAGTTATAAGTATTTTTCTATCACTTCCAATTGATAATTGGTGCATTATGATCAATGTGACATTTGTATCAATTCATAGTCAATGCACCAAATGTTTATGGTTACAAGCATTTTTCTATCACTACCAATTGATAATCACTACATTCAGTCAATGTGTCTATTGTGTATATTTTTATTTAGTTTTATCTTACTATGAATTAATAACATGTGCATTGTATTCAATATACCACTTTTTTGTCTTTATAATTGTTCTTTATTATTACAAGCAAGAAAATCCAGTATATTGTAGTCAGTTTCTAGGTGCATTGTTGTCAATTTCAATGTGTCAATATTTCATGTCACTACCATGGAAAATTCAATGCATTATAGTCAATGAACAATGTGCTTATAGTATAATATTTTTTATATTATTAAAAATTGTCAATCAACTCATTGTAGTCAATGTGCCAATTCTTTATATTTATAGATTTTATTTTATCTTTTTGATAATAAATGACATGTCCATTCTACTCAAAGTATCAACTATTTGTCTTTAAAAAAAAATTCTTCCTATAACTAGAAAAAAACTCCATGTTTAACTTTAATGTATTATTTTATTTCACTACTAATAAATAAATCATCTATTTTAGTCAATAAATGAAATATTTCTACATACAATCATTCTCTTATTTCACTACTAATGACTATTACTACATCATAACTTCAATATGGCAAATCATTGTATTTATAAGTATTCTTTATGTCAATACTAAGAAAAATCCAATGCACAATAGTCAATACCCTAGCTACTTAAAGTTATAAGCATTTTTCTATCACTTCCAATTGATAATTGGTGCATTATGATCAATGTGTCATTTTTATCAATTCATAGTCAATGCACCAAATATTTATGGTTTCAAGCATTTTTCTATCACTACCAATTGATAATCACTACATTTGGTCAATCTGTCTGTTGTGTATATTTTTTTTTAGTTTTATCTTACTATGAATTAATAACATGTGCATTGTATTCAATATACCATTTTTTGTCTTTATAATTCTTCTTTATTATTACGACCAAGAAAATCTAGTATATTGTAGTCAGTTTCTAGGTGCATTGTTGTCAATTTCAACGTGTCAATATTTCATGTCACTACCATGAAAAATCCAATGCATTATAGTCAATGAACAATGTGGTTATAGTATAATATTTTTGATATTATTGAAAATTGTCAATCAATTCATTGTAGTCAATGTGCCAATTCTTTGTATTTATAGATTTTATTTTATCTTTTTGATAATAAATAACATGTGCATTCTACTCAAAGTATCAACTATTTGTCTTTAAAAAATAACTTTCTTCCTATAACTAGAAAAAAACTCCATGTTTAACTTTAATCTATTATTGTATTTCAGTACTAATAAATAAATCATATATTTTAGTCAATAAATGAATTATTTCTACATACTATCATTCTTTTATTTCACTAATAAATGAATTATTTCTACATACAATCATTCTTTTATTTCACTGCTAATGACTATTACTACATCATAACTTCAATATGGAAAATCATTGTATTTATAAATATTTTTTATGTCAATATTAAGAAAAATCCAATGCACAATAGTCAATACCCTAGCTAATTATAGTTATAAGTATTTTTCTATCACTTGCAATTGATAATTGGTGCATTATGATCAATGTGTCATTTTTATCATTTCATAGTCAATGCACCAACTATTTATGGTTACAAGCATTTTTCTATCACTACCAATTGATGATCACTACATTCAAATGGTCAATGTGTCTATTGTGTATATTTTTATTTAGTTTTTTCTTACTATGAATTAATAACATGTGCATTGTATTCAATATACCATTTTTTTGTCTTAATAATTATTCTTTATTAATACAACCAAGAAAATCCAGTATATTGTAGTCAATTTCTCGGTAATTTCATTGTGTCAATATTTCATGTCACTACCATGAAAAATACAATGCATTCTAGTCAATGAACAATGTGCTTATATTATTATATTTTTTATATTATTGAAAATTGTCAATCAATTCATTTTAGTCAATGAGCCAATTCTTTATATTTATAGATTTTATTTTATCTTTTTGATAATAAATAACATGTGCATTCTATTCAAAGTATCAACTATTTGTCTTTAAAAAAAACATTTCTTCCAATAACTAGGAAAAAACTCCATGTTGTAGCCAATCACCAAATATTTATATCTATAAGCATTATTTAAAGTCACTAGTAGCAAAATTATAACACTTGCATTATAGTTAATGCCTGAACTATTTATATTTAATGTCAAGTACTTCCATTTGTAATATTTCTTTTATACCATTACCAATGAATAACTAGTGTATTTAGTTAATGTGTGATTTTTTTAATTTTATAACTATTATTTGGTCACTAATAATAAATAAATTGTTTACAATCAGTTCATTATAATCAATGTGCCTACTACTTATATTTATAAGCATCTTTTATATCACTATAAAAAAAAGTCAATGAATTATAGTCAATGTGCCAACTATTTATAATTATAAGTATTCTTCTGTCAAAACCTGTTAAAAGTCAATGCACTATAATCAATATGTCAATTATTTATATTATACAATTTTATTTATCTCACTACAAATAAATAACATATACATTGTAGTCAATATATGTTTTCCTCATAACAGTTTTTTTTATTACAACCAAGAAAAAAAAAATCTACATTATAATGAATTGTCAAACATTTAAATTTATAAAATTTTATTTTATAATTCTAATAGTCATAAATAGAAAATTTATTATAGTCAATGCACCATATATTTATATTTAATATATCGAGTACTTATATCTATAATCTTTACTTTTGATCGTTACCTCCACAGCTGTCACAAGGTCACTGAACAAATCAGGAGATTCATTCATGATAAATGTAGATGAGGTATATGGTGAGAGTAAGCGAGATGCCATTATAATAATCCGTGAACTAGGGGAAAGGACCCAGTAGTTGTGCACCCTAACTTGGCACTTCTCAAAATCCTACTTGGAAATTTCAAATCACTTCAATTTTTTACACCAGCGTACTTGGCAAGTCCCCTGCTTATAACTAAGGTTTTAGGGCCACATCATCAAATATGATGCCACATCAGCATGCTTTTAGCCAAGGTGTCCAAAACAGCGCCAAAAAAAAGTGAGACCAATAAGCGTGCAAAAGAGACACCAATAGTTGTGCAGCTGACATGGCATCACCTGATTGGTTACTTTTTACAATATTAGTACATTTCTTAACAACGATTGGTACATTTCCTTACAACTATTGGTACATTTCCTAACAAAAATTGATATTTTTTGTTTCAAACAATAGGTTTAATTTGTTCAATTTTTGAAACAAAAGGTATCAACAACCCTCACAACAATTGGTAGATGCTCAACTACTGGATCCTTTCCCCTATTATTTGTGGTTGAGATCACAAGTGTGGTATTTAAAACCATCTCATGAACTGCGTGATATTGTACCCAAAGATATAAATGCAACTATGGTAGTCATAAAGACGAAGTGAAACGTTTAATTACGCCGAAGGCATTTCTTTATATGAAATGGACTAGCTAAATTTACAGATCAAGGGTTCAAAACATGGGAGAGGCATGCAAGACCATCTGAGCATTCCTTGTCGTTCGATTTGACAATTTTTCCCTTCTTCCGCGCTCTAACTTCAAGCCTATTTCTATAAGGTACTCAGCGTAGTTATTGCCTCTTTCTGTACTATCGTCAGCAGATTATTTCTGTACATGAATATCGATCGTGCCACGATATGTATTAACCACAACAATCTGAAAAAATCTCTTCAATTAAGACTAACTACTAAGGTATTCGATGTGTCCATTTGATGAATCTCCTTAGTTAAAAAAAAACCTAATAATTCATGTCCAATAGTGCATTCACTTTCACTTTCCAACACTGCGATCTGTAAAATAAAAATCTTTACTTTCCTCTATCTACCATCTGTCCCATCTTTCCATTAAGACTACTTGAATATTATGAATTATTTTGCCAATGATATAATAGAAAAAGGTCCATCACACCTACGTGTTTACTTCCTATGTCTTCTGGACAAATGGATACTAGCCCTCTAACTTCATTTTATAAGGAAGTAATTAAAATAAAAGAAAAAAAACTCAATTTGCACTAAGATCAATTTCAAGCTTATAATTATATTTGATGTGAACTATGGAATTTCATTCCAAAAGTTGAAAAGTAAATTTTTAAAAAAATATTTTAATATATTTTTAAGAAAATATTTTACTCTATTTATAATAACATTATGAGAAGATAGATAATATAATATAAGAATTTTTATTATAATTTTTTCTAATATTTTAATTGAATTTGTTTAACTTAATAAATATTATTTTGTGACATGATATTTATGTTAAAAACATTGATAAGAGAAATAGTTGTATTGTAATATGTGTTATCTGTGTTTTGAATCTTATACATTATTACAATATTAATATGTTTAATTAAAATATATTTATATTTAATATAAGATATATTAATAATTTTGTTTATATTGAATAATAAATTAGTAATAAACAATTAATTCTTGTCACAACCCACAACATAATATTCATAAGTTTTTATACATAAAACTTTAAAAACACTATTTTATCAATTTATTTTACTATCCAATGTATTCTAAATTGATAGTGGTATTGTGGCATGTCTATATAATATTATTTAAAAAAAAAAATCAATTTTCATTTATTGCAACATTAATCTACACAAGTTTATTATTTAATTTAACTATTATTTATTAATAAACCTCACAATCCACTATTTTTTCCTTTGAAACATATAAACATTGACCTACATATATACAAATAAAATATTTATCCAATTTTATTTTTCTCTTAATTATTAATTTTTGATATAA